>NC_082692.2:43586417-43859268 GCF_949987515.2 Delphinus delphis | reverse complement strand
TGTTTTTTTGATACAGAGCTGCATGTGCTGTTTGTATATTTTGGAGATTAATCCCTTGTTGGTTGCTTCATTTGCAAATATTTTCTCCCATTCTGTGGGTTGTCTTTTCATTTTGTTTATGGTTTCCTTTGCTGTGCAAAACCTTTTAAGTTTAATTAGGTCCCATTTATTTATTTTTGTTTTTATTACTCTAGGAGATGGATCCAAAAAGATATTGCTACTATTTATGTCAAAGACATAAATCGTTCTTTGTTGCAGACATTCAGAAGACTATGTTTTCTTCTAAGTGTTTTATAATACCCAGCCTTACATTTAGGGTTTTTTTATTTTTTATTTTATATTAGAGTATAGTTGACTTACAAAAAACTCTTTATGTATGCAGCAGTCACAGAAAGTAGGACCTAATAAGTTTCTGTTGGTTGATGGGATTCGGCCCAGCTAGACTCTCAACCTAAGGCCAGAACAGACTCAACAGACTCTTGCAGGGATCTTCTTGTCAAAAGCAGGAGCCAAGGGGTTAGGAGGTTGAGATGTTCCTGCTTCTCCTTTTCGTGGGGTCTTTGAGTGGCCTCACAGGGTTCTTCCGTGATCCTAGAAACCCTGTCGAGTTACAGCGATGCTTTTGCGTCCTCTCATGTTAGGTGGTGCCTTTCTTGAGGAAAGAGCTATTGTATATTACCTTTGTATCGACTCACAGTATTTAGTTTAAACTAAACGCACAGTGGATTATCAATTAACATTGTTTATTGTCTTATTATATTTTTTGTCTGGACTTTGCTACTTTTCCTATATTTAATGTGTGTTTTCAGGTTATTAAATATTTCTCAGTGTGAAATAAAAACTTTAACATAGCAAATGATTAACATACCTTTCACCCCAAGAGAGCTGGCATTAAAATCTGAGTTGAAATTGTAGGTAAAGAGAAGGATGAAGCTTTGCTCTTCTAAAACCACTCTGTAGAAGTCAAACCTTTTTCTTTCTTACATTCAGAATCTTTTTTTTTAATTTATTTTCAGATGATTTGTTTCCAGCAGTGTATGATATGCTCCTTCTAACCTACAGGAAAAATATTTCATCTTATTTTGCCCAACAGGATTTCGTATTCAAAGAGGCAAAAACCCTCGAGGTGAAATATCAGTAATATGACATAAAGTCCTGCACTGTTTCAAGAAAATGTAAAAAACAACCAAAAAAATTTATACATTTTCTGTTACAGTATTTCATCATGGATTTAAACACTGATATAGTGCAATTTTTTATCAATATTTTTTAAAATAAATTTATTTTTATTTATTTTTGGCTGCATTGTGTCTTTGTTGCTGCTTATGGGCTTTCTCTAGTTGTGGCGAGCAGGGGCTACTCTTCGTTGCGGTGCGCAGACTTCTCATTGCGGTGGCTTCTCTTGTTGCGGAGCACTGGCTCTAGGCACGTGGGCTCCAGAAGTTGTGGCAACGGGCTTCAGTAGTTGTGTCTTGTGGGCTCTGGAGCACAGGCTCAGTAGTTGTGGCGCATGGGCTTAGTTGCTCTGCAGCATGTGGGATCTTCCCGGACCAGGGCTCGAACCCATGTCCCTTGCATTGGCAGGCGGATTCTTAACCCCTGAGCCACCAGGGAAGTCCGTATCAATATTTTTTAATTAAAGTATAGTTGATTTACAGTGTTGTGTTAATTACTGCTGTACAGCAAAGTGATTCAGTTGTATATATATATATATATATATATATATATATATATATATATACATTCTTTTTTTAATATTCTTTTCCATTATGGTTTATCACAGGTTATTGAATATAGCTCCCTGTGCTATACAGTAGGACCTTGTTGTTTATCCATTCTATATATAAGAGTTTACATCTGCTAACCCCAACTTCCCACTGCATCCCTCCCCCAGCCCCCTCCGCCTTGGCGACCTCCAGTCTGTTCTCTAGAGACATTCAGAATATTTTGATCGTGCACCTTGTCACGTAATTTTCAGCATGTGTATATAGATGCTCAGAGATGCACATGTATTTATTAATTACATACACCTATTGCTATCTTAGCACATTATGTACATTATAAGACCCCAAAATATAAAATGTTAAAGTAGATGATAAAACCGCGAATGATCCTGTATCCCAGAGCACTGTCTTCACCTCCCACCTTGGCAACCACTGCTCTTGGGACAGGGGCTTGGGGGAGAAAAGACGATTTTATATGTAATTCTGGTATTTGAAGAGGCATTTTGACACCTTCCCATTGTTAACTGTACACAATTTCACTTTCATTTGTTTAAAATCCATGTTACATTATTTTAAGACTACAGCTCCTCTCTGGCATAGTTTTTTAGGAATATGTGAAAGATATTTAAGATATAGAGGAGTTTCTCTAAGATCTATTTGACTTCTAAGAAAACCAACCACTTAAAAAAGTAACGTTCTTGGGCTTCCCTGGTGGCGCAGTGGTTGAGAGTCCGCCTGCCGATGCAGGGGACACGGGTTCGTGCCCCGGTCCGGGAAGATCCCACGTGCCGCGGAGCGACTGGGCCCGTGAGCCATGGCCGCTGGGCCTGCGCGTCCGGAGCTTGTGCTCCGCAACGGGAGAGGCCACAACAGTGAGAGGCCCGCGTACCGCAAAAAACAAAAAAAACCCAAAAAAAGTAACATTCTTAAAGTAAATTTTGTTTGTCCCTTTTTCTAAAATATTTTTTAATTACTAAAGTCAAGAATTTACTTCAGTGACAATATTTTATTACTAAGGAGTCCAAAAATAAACTAATACAATGTGTTAATTAAAAAAATTTTTTTAATTGAAGTACAGTTGATTTACAATGTTATGTGTGTTAATTTTATTAAAATAGCTGACTTTGCTTGGGAAATCACTTACCATAGCTAAACAGATATGATGGTGCCCTGTTGAAGCACAGAGCCGCCCATTTGAGAAACAGCTCACCTGCCAATCACAGCCTGCAGTTCAGATGATCTGCTCTGTGACTTTCAAATCAGGCTGTACTTGAACCCGCTGCTTGTCTGCCCTCAGCATCTTGGTGCATATTAAATTCTGTCCCCTCCCTGTTACCCTTCTCACGGGCTTCATTGTGTTTTCGTGAAAGGAGCATAATTGTCTCTTTCAATCATCCAAGCTTAACCTCTCAATTCAGTGAAAATTTGTCAAAGTGTTTTCTCATGATATAATATTAGAACAAGCAAAAAGAAATATTGTTTGTTTATATGGATTATGTACCATGAGCCAAACATAAGCATGTAAGAGATTTCATTTTTATAGAGATGTCAATATTTTCTTCCATTGAAACATTTTACAGTGTATCAGAAATAATTAAAATTCTTTTCAGATTCTTGGACAGTAAGTGATAAATTGATGATTAAAAACATTGTTTTCCAGAGAGGTGGAGTCGGCGGAGGGAGAGGTGAATACATTAAAAACTACTGTTCTTTGAACTTCTCATTGGTCTTGCAGCATAGAATGTAGGTTGTTAAAATATAGAGCTTTATATATGAATGAAAACTAGCCAGAAAGGTTTTTTTTTAAAAGCATCTTAAGTCTTTAGAATTGAAAGTAAAGTTAATCTTATCTGAGACAGGTCAGCCTCCTAACACTGTTTATTTTTCCCTTTGCCTGCTATTAAACTTATCAAATACATTCTATCTGTGTTATCTTAGAAGCATCATCTCAACCTTCTGTATTTTATGTGAATTTTCATTGTGTGTTGTCTATTTTTTCAGTACATTTGCATCTGCTAACTTCTGTGCGTTTGAGTACTTTACTTAGGATGTGAAGGATGAGAAAAACTTAAATCTTTGTGTGCGTGTGTTGTGTGTGTGTGTGTACGTGACAGAGAGAGCATGAGTGAGCAAGAAAGATTGAAATAATTTTTATGTGTAAAGGTTAATTCTTAATTAATCTTTATAAGAGTATATTGTTTCTTGAGATTAGCTCTGTAAGACTGTCACCTTTTTTTTTTTTTCCATGTAGTTATCAAGTGTGGCTAATTTGAAAAGTCAGGTTGAGAACCAATATTTACTCCAAAGATTGGCTGTTTGGATCACATTCATTTCTCTGGACAATTCAAATGTTTATGCATCCAAAAATCTTTTTTTCAAATGAAGATTATACACACACACACACAATTATATTTACACATATATACTATTTAAAAATTTTTAGCTTTTTATTTTCCACTAGGATCTTTTCTTTCTTTTTTCAGGTTTTGGTGGTGCTCTGATGATGCATTATGAATTTATCATTTCAACCTTTTTTCCTCTTCCAATTCTAGCGTAGTAATTTTTGTGACTCTCCTTAGTGTGTTTTGCAAAGGAACGGTGCAAAGAGAACTTAGTGGTTAAAGTTTCCCAATCCTTTTGGACTAGGTGACATTGTCGGGAGATATGATGACCTGTCCAAGTCTGTCAGTGAACGAAACGAGAAGCTGCAGATAACCCTGACCCGCTCTCTGAGTGTGCAGGACGGCCTGGATGAGATGCTGGACTGGATGGCGGGTGTGGAGCGCTCGCTGGAAGAGCAGCGCCCCGTGCCCTTGAACTCCGCCGCTCTGCAGGACGTCATCAGTAAAAACATCGTAAGTGACTTCCAACAAACCACTTTTAGTTGAAAATAAACCCAGCATCTCAGGTTATTCAAAAAGTGTGGATGTTTTCATGCTCTGCCCATATCAAAGCCTTTCACTGATTTTCACTACACATTTTCATCCCTAAAATTCATATATCCTGGGTTTTTCCATGTGTAGACATAAACCTATATATGAAGAACTTGAATGTTCTTGTTAGTGTAACATTATTTGCTCTTTTATCTGTGTATCTTCCTCAGCATATGAATCGTGGGTTATAAAGATCATTCCAGATGGCAGGGACCAGAACCTTATAATTCTCTTTAAGAAAAAACACAGACTTATTCTTCCCAGGAACTTGAACTGTATATACTATTGGGTTCTCTTGCTAAAACAGCACTGGAAATTTGGATAAATTTAAAATAATTGTTTGAAAGTTACTAAGAGAGTAGAGCTTAAAAGTTTTCATCACAAGGAAAAAAATTATAACTGTGTGTGGTGATGGAGGTTACCTAGACTTACTGTGGGGATCATTTGGCAATATTTACAGTTATCGAATCATTATGTTGTACACCTGAAACTAATATAGTGTTATAACATTGTTATAACAGATAATTATACATATGTCAATTATATCTCAATTTAAAAATTGTAATATATTGAAAAAAATATAGTAAGCTCCAAGGATGGGTAGATTTAAGAGAAATTTAAGGCGTAAAGAGATGTCTCCTGAATATAAAAACATGGAAAGTAGCGCTTGCATAGAGACAAGTGTGCGAAGCGATTTTCTGTGGAGCAGAGAGGGACTTCCCTCTGTGTACTTTTCATGAACATCACTCATGGTACAGGGCATCCCCGCACACCGGGTCCTGTTTGTTCCTCACGGCTTCAGCCAGCTGCCCAGGAGGTTAATCAGATCAGTCTTGTTGTTGTCTAGCCTTTGAAAAATCAGGACCGTGGATAATCCCTGGGCTGCAGGAGATCCCGGGGTTACTGAGTGGCGGCTGTCTCCTGCCTCGCCAGGGCAGCCAGCCAGCTGTTCTCCAGTCTCCTTGCGGGGACTGGGGATGGGATTCCTCCAGGGACCAATCAGCTTGTCTGTCACTCCCATTAGCTTCCTTAGTCACAGGTGGCTCAAACTTCTGTTGTTCTGAATAGTAATTTTTACAAGTCTGACGTTATTTGTAAATATCATTATGTTACGTGTGTGGTATTTGGTTCATTTCAGTTGTTGGACCAGGACATTACGGGGCGGCAGAGCAGCATAAATGCCATGAATGAGAAAGTGAAGAGATTCACAGAGACCACAGACCCGTCCACCGCATCCTCGCTGCAGGCCAGGATGAAGGACTTAGCCCTTCGCTTTTCAGAAGCAAGTCGCAAACACAAAGAAAAACTTGCCCAAATGGAGGAACTCAAAACCAAAGTGGAGCTGTTTGAGAACCTCTCAGAAAAGCTCCAGACATTCTTAGAAACCAAAACCCAGGCTCTTACTGAGGCAGACGTGCCTGAGAAGGATGTTAGTGAGTTGTCTCAGTTTATGCAGGTATGTTTCCCATGGAATTCACAAGACTGATCAAATATATCAACAGCTAAGACAAGCACATACATTTATTGGCAGAGTTATGATTAACAAGCATCATTTTAATTGCTGATGGATTGGTTAGATCTATGCTTTCCTCCTTTAAAAACTTCAAAGCTCATCTTCTCCTTGAAGCCTTTGGTCATTAATCAGAAGTGAACACCATCTCTCATTTTCTGTATATCATAGGTGATATACATATCTTATTTCAGAGCCCACAGAGGCAGAATGTAAAGAGTGCATATTTAAATTAAATTAAACTGTTCTCTTTCAAACAGCCTGCCTGCATGTTTGTTTCTGCTTAGACCATAGGCAGGATCATTCTGTGAAATTCTGAGTGGAGCCATTCTGGTCCCATACTTACATCTTGATGGGATGCCCTTTGAAGATCTAGCAACACCTTATACTTTTTTAAATTTTTGTATTGAAGTATAGTTGATTTACAATGTTGTGTTAATTACTGCTGTCCAGCAAAGTGACTCAGTTACACACACACACACACACACATATATATATATACATTCTTTTTCAAATATTCTTTTCCATTATGTTTTTTCATAGGCTATTGAATATATTTCTCTGTGCTATAAAATAGGACCTTGTTCTGTATCCATTCCATATATAAAAAGCTTACATCTGCTAACCCCAGCCTCCCCCTCCATCCCTCCCCCAAGCCCGTCCCCCTTGGCAACCACCAGTCTGTTCTTTATGTTCGTAGCAACATCTTATATTGATGAAATATCTAAATGCTTTGTAGGAATCAACTTCTGAACTGCTAGAACGCAGGAAAGATCTCGAAGTTTTGCAGAATCTCTTGAAGGAGATCTCCAGCCATGGCTTGCCAGGGGATAAAGCTCTGGTTTTTGAAAAAACAAATAATTTGTCAAAGAAATTCAAGGAAATGGAGGATACTGTCAAAGAAAAGTAAGCACCACTTAAGAAATTGGATTTTATTCTACTTGATACTAATTGGAATGCATGATTTTTATTTAGTTATGTAGCTACCTGAAACAGTTTTTGGAAACTTGAGAAAAAGCTTAGGGCTACTTTATAAGTACTTTAATATTGATAAATTTTTTGCTGTTAAAACTAAGTATAGTTTTTGTTAAAGTATTTAGGAGGGAAATTCACCACTTCTTACATGAAAGTATTTATAGAAAGCACTGTGTAAGGAAAATGGTGGTGGTAGTGTTTTACTGAAAGTAGTCTAAACTCACTGTGGTCTGAAGGCTTTGGCTATTACATTTTTATTTGCAAAGGCAGAAATAACCTTGAAAGATAGCCCATGGTTCATTGCTTTCTGGGCTCTGTTCAGAAATGATGCATCATTCCAGCATAGTTCTGGATAGTTCTGGATGGCTTTTTTTTTTTTTGTAAAATAGTTTCCTTTTTGAAGAGTTGTAGATCAGACATGATTCCATGAACAAACAAGGTAAGAAACAAGAGAATGAACCTAAATTAAGGTAAAAAGCTGTACAGGGGTGTGAGCCTTCTGATTGAGTTTTATATTTCTGATCTCGTGCTAGTTGAGAATATACATCTGGTTTTGCCAAAGTTCATACAGAAGCCACCCAAAAGATAGAAAGTAGTCATTTCTCTTTCAGCTGTTATTCTTCGTCATTTCTTTGGAATTGTCTACCTAAAACTTTTGAGTGCTGTCTGGACTACTCACAGAGCTATCATTTCCATCCTATTTAATTCACATGGCGCAGAAGAAATATTCTTGATTTCTTTGGGTAAACTCTAGGTTGTTTCTTCTGTTAGATGGGTCCAATTATAAAACCATGTGGTCATCGGTGATTAGTTTACCAACCATGTACTCTCTGCTAGTAATCCACACACCTGCACACGTGCACATGCCATCTACATGGTATCCAGTTACCAAATCTAACTGTCCTCATAGCTGTACCTGTGCCAGGCGTGTGCCCTCCCTCTGTGTAGTGTACAGAGACTGTACAGAGAGATCCGTATAGTTCACTGTGGAGCTTTCTGAGTATCCATGGGGGAGGTGCACATTAAGTTCTGCATCACTAGGTCTCACCTCGTTTTTGGAAACTCAAACCTGTCCTCTCTCTCTGTAAAGACCCAGTTTACCCATCCACTAAAGTGACTGTAGTGACACTAGGTGGCGCTGTGTTTCCCTTATGTTAGTGACTTGTGTTTCCCCTCTGGTTCTCAGCCTGCTGGTGTTTAGCACCATATAAAGCGGACAGATAAAAGCTCACTGGCTCTAAATCATGTTAAAGCTGTTTATATGGCTTTAGAGTGTACATAGCATTATAGAGTGCCGTTACACATGGGTTACAAATATCTTAACTGTTCCTATCTTGATCTACAGACTTTACTGAGGAAATAGACAAGGAGTAATTTAGCTGGTTTCACTTGCCACCTATGAAACCTTTCCTCCTGTATCTGAGGATTGGAGTGTGCCTGGGGGAAGATTTTTTCTTAATGTTAAGCTTGAAATGGGCATAATAATTTACTTTTTAGTAATTAGTCCTTTGGAGTGTCTCCCTTTGTGGCTTAAATTTGTCAATGATGTTTGTGATCTAGAAAAGAAGCTGTATCTTCTTGTCAAGAACAGATGGATGCCTTTCAAGTTCTGGTTAATTCATTAAAGTCGTGGATAAAAGAAACCACAGAAAGAGTTCCCATTGTGCAGCCTTCTTCTGGTGCAGAGGATTTAGGGAAATCTTTGGAAGAAACTAAGGTGAATCACTGTCCATGTCTGATAAGAATTTCTCATTTGCTTGTGTTAGGAATGAGAGGTTTCCTTTTATCTAATAGCACATAAGTTAGAGCCTCATGTATGTACAGTGTATTTTGGTGGTATTTGGAAATCATGACGGGTTTAACTGATCCTTTCGAAGAAGGACACAGACTTTCAGTTAATTTGCTTTTTTAAAGAGACGTATTTGTGAGTTGCTGACTGGTCCGAGTTTCTTTCCCCACCACATCTCTACTTAGTTTATTTTTTATACCATTTTTCATAATGTTAGTAAAAGATCCTTCTCTTCAACTCAGCATTTTGCTCTAGTTTGGATATATCACTCTAACCAGTATTTGAAGATGGAAGTTATTTGAATCTCTAGTGTGTGAGTCTTGTCATCTGACTCAGTCATAAAACTTATGACCAGTTATGGCAAGTTTTCCACTCCAAATTTGTGGAGTTGTGTGTCCTTTAAAATTCATTGAAGTTTTGATGATTAAAATTCACTATTAAATGGAATTCTGAATTTCCATTTTTTAAAATTGTTTCTACTACCTTTTTTTTTTTGTAACTTGGCTGTTACCTAGTACAGTTTTGCAGACTTACAGTTGACAGTTACTTTGGAACCCGTGGCAGCTGGGACTAGCCTGGCTTCCACTGTGGCTGGGAGCAGAATTCAGGATGGACCCCACCCCACTCCTCACTAATAACAGTGTTAACAGTCACTTGGACCATTGGAACAAATAGAGATGCTGTCCTTTTCTTCCATCCCATAAGTCAGAACCCACAATCATCACTGTTTTAAGATATGTTTAAGACATTGAATTATAATGTATAACTTGGAAAAGATTACAAAGACTGAAAAATAATGTGTTTTTGTATCTCCAGAAATTACAAGAGAAGTGGAGCTTAAAAACACCAGAGATTCAGAAAGTCAACAACAGTGGGATCTCACTGTGTAATCTAATAAGTGCTGTGATGACCCCTGCAAAGGCCATAGCAGCAGTTAAGTCAGGTAAGTGCTTTATTTACATTTGTGGTAAAACCCATTGGGTTTTACCAATGAATTGGGTCCACCCATGTTGATTTTATTTGTGTATGTTATTTTTAAAAATTAATGCATAAAATAACCTCAGAAACACGAAGGGAAAGTGACAAGAAAGATGGCATCTCTAAACAACCTAAACGCTGCCACGGAAAAGTGTCTGTTCTGGTCAAATTTCAGATCTCTTAGGTTTCATCTTATTAAATACTACAATTTAAAATGTAACCAAATTCATCTGTAAGAATAAGGAACATTATATTGGGGAAGGGGAAAGATCAGATTCCAGTTTGTTTTTACCTAATTGATGGGGATGTAGAAATTCTATTTGAAATCTTTTTTTTTTTTTTTTTAAACTTGTGCAAGTCAAATGATCAACAGCAAAGTACAATAGCTCCCATGGCTAAGCCCTTCACTCTTTTTTTTTTTAAAGAAGATGTTAGGGGTAGGAGTTTATTAATTTATTTATTTATTTTTGTTGTGTTGGGTCTTCGTTTCTGTGCAAGGGCTTTCTCTAGTTGTGGCAAGCGGGGGCCACTCTTCATCGCGGTGCGCGGGCCTCTCACTATGGCGGCCTCTCTTTTTGCGGAGCACAGGCTCCAGACGCGCAGGCTCAGTAGTTGTGGCTCAGGGGCTCATGACCAGGGCTCGAACCCGTGTCCCCTGCATTAGCAGGCATATTCTCAACCACCGCGCCACCAGGGAAGCCCCTGAAATCTTTGATAAAGAAATGAGTCTGGTCTCCTGGGAAAGAAGGAAGTAAGGAAAGAGAACAGGTTCTTTTCTGTTGAGTGGACCTCTCTTAATTTCTTCCCATCTGCTTTATTCCTTACACTATTCCCAAAGAAAACAGTTCTATACTGTGTTAGCCAGCATGTCTGAATCACAATCTTACCAGGCTTCTCAACAGAAAGGGAGAGTCATGTATAAATAATGGTTCTAAAATTAAGTTGTGGATAGAGTTTTAAGTTTAAAACATATTTATATTTGTTGTCACTATCAGGTTTAAATAATCCAAGAGAAGACCAAAGGCAGATCTCATATCTTTATTCTGAGGGTTTCTGACGATCCTCTGTGGTTTATCTGCCCTGCTTAGCCCCCAGCTGTTCCCATTGTGAGGCTGATGTTGAGCTGGGCCCATCTCCACCCACTGTTTATTCTGCTCTTTTAATCCCATTTCAGGCAGTCCTCCTAGTGTAGTGTGTGATGATCTCTCCTTTCTCTCCTAATCAGATTTCCTGAAATGTCAAGGTTTTTTGTTTTTTTTTAAAGGAAGGGAATTCTGTGGTGTTTTACATTAGTTCTTCATGCCCATTCTATATTAGTAATAAGTAAAAAGTATTTTTTTCCTACTCTTGACACCTCCCAAGCATGGTAGGAATTAATCTCGAGTATCTAAAGGGTATTTTCACTTCCATCTGAAAGACCACGGTGTGTGTGATTTTTTTTTTTTTAAGGGACAAAACTTTAGATTAAGATTCAGATATTTAAATGTTTTTGTTTAGGCTTGTTCGTGTGTGGTTAGTTTGGGGAAATGTTTTTGTGTTTTGGATAGAGAGCCAAGGCATACTAACATGAGAAGGTCTAATTGATTTTTTAATATTCTGGTTATGAAAAAGGAACCAGTGCTAGGTGTTTATGGAATTAAAGAGAAATAATTACTATAGCTCACCAAGTAGTTCCTATTTGCTAGGCAGTAGGGTAACTGTCTTTAATGCCCACAGTGGTCTCGCGAGATACGTGTTATTCTCCCCAGCAGTTTGGTGGGATGGATTCACCTGTGCAGCCTCACAGGAAGTCATTAGTGAGGCTGGGGTTTAAGTTCAGGTGAGACATATGCCAGGGCCCAGGTGCCCCAGCCACTGTACCTCCTTCCTCTATATTGATACAGTAATGGTTTCTTTTACTTTTAACTTTTCTCTCATGTCTTTTTACCTTATTCCGCCTCCATTAAACCCATGAAAACACTGTAACTACAGCAGACAATTCTCAGTTTCTTAACTTGAGACAGACATTCTTTTGTCCGTCAGGCATTTATGCTTCAAGCAACACACATAGTGACCAGCTTCTGTGCTTCAGGGACTGTATCACTAAAATAACTTCAGCTTTAAAGCAACCTTATCCCCAAATTTTCTTATAAATTAATAGTTAATGATTAATGTATATAATATAAAGTTACTGAAACTCTACTGTTTAAGTTGATCATGTTATGACTTTAAGAATAAATTTTATGCAAAAGAGAGGATATAGCTTGATCTTTCAGACCTTCATTTGATTTTGAAATTGAATCATTATTTTACATTTTCAAATAGTAATAACATTTTAAAAGAATTAGTGTTTATGGCATTTGCTTTAATGCCACCTACTATTAATATATATAAAATACAATAGAAATCTATGATGACTTCAGTTTTAATATTTTTGCAGGTGGAGTAATATTAAATGGTGAAGGAACAGCCATAGATACTCAGGATATTTTGGCAAATAAAGGTAAATGGTAACTTTAAGTGCTTATTGATTAAGTTACTTGGTCTGGTGTTTTTTTTTTGAAAGAGAGAGAAAATCTTTTTAGGGATGAAAAGTAGTTATATCGAAATTTCAAACTTGAATTAAAATGGTATGAGTATAGTCATGTTCTCCATAAATAACATGTTTATATAACATTCCATGCAATTTTGTTCATCTGAACTTAATGAAATCCAGTAATTCAGCTTGGCATTTGGTTTATGTTTCCTTCTTTCGGGTTAATTTGAGATATTTTCTCACTTGGGATAACATTATTTGAGCTATTTTTTTTTAATTTGTTGCCTGAGGAATTAATAAGCATCATTTCATGATTTGGGGGTTTTATTCCATTTTAAATATCTATCTCATTTCACTTGTATTATGCAGTGTACCTAAAGTATTTGTCATTAAGTAGCATTGTAAGATGATGTAACATTTTAGTTCTAAAGACTCTATGACTTTATCATAGTAGACTTAATATTGACAAAATAGAAGGAAATAGCACGTGAAACAAATTTTTATTTCTAGAGCTCTAAACACCCTGAAAATGTGTCAATATAATTTTTCTTCTTACGTTTAGGATTAACGTCCATTAAAAAGGATATGACTGACATAAGCCATGACTATGAAGATCTTGGCCTCTTACTTAAAGACAAAATAGCCGAACTGAGTACCAAACTCTCCAGATTGCAAAAGGCTCAGGAAGAATCAAGTGCCATGATGCAGTGGTTACAGACAATGAACAACACTGCCACAAAATGGCATCAGGCACCTACACCTACGGACACTGAGGCTGTGAAGAGTCAAGTTGAACAGAACAAGGTATCTTCTGTGGGTCCATTTACCGAAGATGTGAGAGAACAGATTAGCACTCAGAACTGAGCCCTGGGGGTCAGGAGCCCCGTTCTGGTTTCTGGCTCTATAACCTTCAACACATAGTTCGCCAGCTTTGTTGAACATGACCTTTTGTAGAGATTGATGCTAATAGTCACTTATTTTTACACACAGATGTTATAAAGATGAGTGAGCTGTTGGGTGCAAGCAACTTTGCCACCTTCAAATTAGTTTAAGTCTTGGATTTTAACCAGTACTTATTGGAAAAGATGTATTTAAGGGCTAAGTGTATTAGGAATCTCTTCTGTCCAGTATAAAATAGGGGAGCTCATGCTTTCCCTTTGTTTAATACGCGGTATTTCTTGCTACAACTGTCAGGGTTGGGAAAACGGTTTTGCACTTTGGCAATGCTGGCAAAAATGTCTCCAGATGACTAACTTATCTTTGAACTCTGTAACGTGTTGTCCAGAAAAGTGCTTATTTGCTAGTAGTCTCAAATCTTGCAGCCTTTATCAAGACTGATTTTCTGATTAATTACAATCATACTGAGGTCATTTTCCTTTTTTTCCAAAGGGATTTGAGAATACCTTGAAATTCTTTCTAGGTGATGGGATGAGGGTCATTATCTCTGTAGCTCTAGCATTCCTCCTTGGGATTCTGTTATCAGCTAGTTGAAGAATAGTTACGAAGAGGAAAAGAAAATATAATTCACTGCTGAATCCAGTCCTCACTCACTTCAGCCTTTAACAGTGGATTGTTTCCCCTCTTTTGGTCATGTTGGAGAAAAAAGTGCTCTATTGAAATTGTGTTTTTGTCTTTTGATGTTGACATACTTTAATGAAGTTACTTTTTTTATTTCCTTGTTAGTCATTTGAGGCAGAACTGAAGCAAAATGTAAACAAAGTGCAGGAGTTGAAAGACAAGCTGACGGAGCTGCTGGAGGAGAACCCAGACACTCCGGAGGCCCCCAAGTGGAAGCAGATGTTGACGGAAATAGGTATGTTACCACTTACACCAGAGGCCGTGAACAGAAGCACAGTCATTTTTTAAAAACCATAATCTCTATCAGAAAACATCTATCCAGCAATCTCACTGACTTTGGGATTTGTTTCATGTTTCAGAATCGATCTTTGCATATTCTAAAGTGTCATTTCATATTATACGGTGCTAGGCCTTGGCATATCTTGTGTTTTTCTCACTAAACACAGTAACGAAATTTATGTTTATGAAGAAGGTAGATACCAGTTGATAGAATGCTGTGTATTGAGTCACATGTTTTCATTATGGTTTATTTTTTATTAGGTTTTGGGTGCTTCTAATTTTTTATGATTTGTTATATTTTAGTGTGGAGAGTCCTTTTTGTTTGCTTTTCTGGAAAAGCTGGGTGCCTTTCTCCACCATGGAGTTCCTGATGGGACCCCACCAGCCCCTGTTTCATGCTGCTGGTCCCTTTCCCAACCAGCCTGAGAAGGCTGCTCCCCACAGGAGTCTGGGGGTTTGCTCTTTACCCAGAGTCCTCCTCCCATCTCCATCCTGTCCCTATATAAACTGTTCCTCGGAGATGCAGAATTGCCTTCACAAGCCCTGTTATCTTATCACCCCTTTTCCTTATTGTAATGATATGGGAGTGAGTGTAAGACAGTGACACTCATTTTCCCTACTTCATAGTATTTGGAGAATTCAGTGAGTTAATGTGTGTGCAGCTCAGACAAACAGTATCGGGCACATACTAAGTATGTTTAACTATGACTATCACAAGAATCATTTTACTTTGAATTGTTCCATTATATTTAGCTAAATCTTGTCCTTCCTTTAGAGTCAGATATGCTGTGATAAATTTAGAAGTTTCTAAGTACGTTTTAGTTTAATAAGAGTCATCCTTATACATATAACTGCTTCACTTTGCTGTATACCTGAAACTGACACAACATTGTAAATCAACTATACTCCAGTAAAAGAAAAAGAGTCATCCTAAGAGATCTTAATGTTGAAAGGTGTATTTAATCCAACAATAGAGACTTCTGTTGCATTATAATTAATTGGGCCCTAATTCAGTGGTTGTCAGAATATCAGAATTACTCGAAGGAATATTTTCAAGACATCTTAGAATAGCGGAGGGAGCGAGGAATGCATATTTCAGAAAAGCTTCCTGATAAGATTTTGATATTTCTCCTTCTCCGTTTATGGTTGGAGTTGCATTATCTCATTATCAGATTGTGATTGACTAGAACACACCGTATAGTGTGACATTGTTTAGGTAAACGTTTCAGGGGCTGGGCTCTATGAAAAGCAGCTCTTCAGTGCATTACACTAGGTGAAAAAAATCTGTCAGATCAGCTCTTCACACCGTCAGTGTTGAGTGACTCATGTGTTGAGAGATGGTCTGTAATTCTGGGCTTCAAGGAGCATGCCGTCCTCAGGGCTGGGGGAGCAGGCAGGGCATCCTAGTGGAGGGTGAGACCCAGTGGGATCATGAAAGCGGGATGGGGCAGGGACAGAAGGGGAGGGATGGAGCATGTGAGCTGTGGGGCCCTTGTGCGCCCAGCCTGTTGCGATGAGGACATGTGATCAGCGGGCAGATGAGGGCTTCCTCTCGGAGGACAGACCTTTTCAGATGAGCACACGAGGGCCCTTTTGTGGGAGACCCTGGAGGTCAAGCAGAGGTCATCAGATTTTGCCGTCTAGTTGGTGACGAGTAAATTATTGAGGGGTTTGAGCCCAGAAGTGACATATTCAGTGACGTTTAAGGGAAATTAGTTTAGAACCAAATTCATTGCAGCTGAGGATCACGAATCGCAGGTAAGCTGGTTAGAAGGCTCTTGGTCTAGGTGTGCAGCTCTGGAAAGGGTGCTCCTGGCAGCAAGAGCAGAGCATCCCCTGGGGACATGTTAGAAATGCACATTCAGACATCACTTCAGACCTGCTGATCAGTCCCTCCAGGGGTGGGCCCAGCACCTGTGCGACCAGACCCTCTAGGGGTCTCTGATGCAGCTCCAGCTTGAGAAGTACTGGTCTTGGCAAAAGATGGTGAGGACCAATGTGGAGTTGGGTATTGGGAATGGAAGCACTGTGTTTAAGGGTTTGTGATTGAGGATATAGGAGAGTCATGAAAGAACATCCTGAATTATGGCATTTCATGACATGCATGAGAATAACCTTCAAAAGAAGTCTAAAAGTCGGAAAAACCTACCCATTTTGATAGGAATATCATGAGTTTTTTCCTCCAACATTGAATTTAAGGGGTTGGTGAGATTTCCTATTGTAACTTCTGAGCAGTTGGCTGCTGATGTGTGATTTGCGTAGAAGAGCATGGCTGGGTGTAGATACACACATTTGGGAGTCACTTACCACCATCTGGTCGTTGAAGATTTGCTATTAAAGAAAAGGATACATGTTCATTGTTCTAGTGGGTCAGTTCTAGTTGAATAAACAGACTCTGTAGGACTTCTAGAAGGAATGAGGGTTCTCAGGAATATTCCATAATCTACAGCATCTTCCATCAGATTCAAATCTATTTTTCTTACACTTCAGTTGACACAAACCATTGGGACCATAAAATCTGTATCATTAAATGCAATTAACGCACAGGTTAGTCTTTAATTGACTATGTAAGGAGAGCCCTGTCCTACAATCTTCATAGATACAGTTGTATTAAATGTATAACAAACAAACATCTGGGCTTCCCTGGTGGCGCAGTGGTTGAGAGTCCGCCTGCCGATGCAGGGGACACGGGTTCGTGCCCCGGTCTGGGAAGATCCCACATGCCGCGGAGCGGCTGGGCCCGTGAGCCATGGCCGCTGAGCCTGTGCTCCGGAGCCTGTGCTCCGCAACAGGAGAGGCCACAACAGTGAGAAGCCCACGTACCGCAGAAAAAAAAAAAAAATCTGTTTCATCCTTTATCTTTTTTTCTTCTAGATTCTCAGTGGCAAGACCTCAATCAGTTAACAGTTGATAGACGACAGAAACTGGAAGAATCCTCAAATAATCTAACCCAATTCCAGACTGTGGAGGCTCAGTTAAAACAGTGGCTTGTGGAAAAAGAACTGATGGTCAGTGTCCTTGGGCCCTTGTCGATTGACCCAAATATGCTGAACACACAAAGGCAGCAGGTGCAGGTGAGTCCTACCTGACTTAACAAGACAGATGTTTTCATTAGAAATACATTACCTTTGATGGTATGTGCTCTGCCTGTCTCGGAGGGTTTGTAATGTGTCAGATGCCCACGAGGTACTGTCGTGAGGCTGGCGGGAAACCCCCAGAGAAGCAAAGCTCTGGAGCATCCCTGGAGCATCCCTGAGGGGTCCACTGAGCCCACGAGTATGGTCAGGTCCCTTGATCGTTTCAGTCATATTGTGGTTTGTAGAGACCCTGTTAAAGAGGACTTTCTTTGAAGTATATTAATAACATACATATTAATAACATATGATTGCATAAGTAATAACATTTTTATGAGAAGCTAGTATATTGTTTAGAAATGACTCCTTTGAGGTTTTATTCATTTTGATTGTGGTAGTAGATAATGAAACTTATAAAGCTCATGCAAAACATCCCTGAGCCGGGGAGACAAAGTAAGAAGAGAAAGAAGAAGGGAAGAAGAGGAGGAACCTTGAAACCTGCAGGGTTAGTTAGACTCATCTAATTATGAGCAGATAAATCCACAGGGGGAGAAACATATGTAAATTGTAAGTCAGACGTAGTCGCAGGCGCTCCGCTGTGGTCTCGGTGGGCTTTCTTTCTGTGCAGGTGGTGGTTTTGGGGCATGGAAGCTGATCTGTACTCTGAAAATACACAACAGTCTGGGTAGTTGAGTCACATGCTGTCCTAGGCATGTATGTTCTTCATCTGAATAGATGGAAACAACAGATATAAAGAAACATTTGAGGAGAAGTAATTAACCATAGTCTCCCAGAGATAGATAAAATATTCTACTAAAAGAAGGACATTTGGGGATCATTCGTTTTATAATGAAAGCCAGTGTGAGCCCGCACGCTCAGAGTGACATGATTTATTGGCTGAATCTTTACAAAAAAGACTGTAAACGTCGATTTTATGTTTAAAAAGAACCTTTGTAAATCAATACACCATGAGTTTGTATATCCTAACACTGTTATCACTGTGTATTTCCTTTGGTGTAAAATGCTATAGAGCATTTAAAAAAATCCTGTAAAAAGAAAAATGCAAATAGGAAGAAATCAAATTGGTGTTAGTGTGATGTAAACTTGTCTAAAAGCAGTGTTTCCCTTTGTGTGTGAAAATTTGTGCATGAATTTTTGTTCCTTTTCCCCACACTAGCAAAAATATTTATTCTCTTTTGTCTCCCTTGGGGGATATTATTTTAGACAAAATGTTAATCTCTGTGAAGCACCATTGCTCTTTGGATTAGTATACGATAATTGGACTGCCTTTGAAATAAAAGCTAGGAAAGCAGTAACAAAAATAAAATAAAAACTAGATAATTAACTACCATTTCTGTCTGTTTAGAAACTTAAAGGTATGTTTTCTGTAATTAATTCTCTAGTCATTTGTGTGTTTATTTGCCCTCATCACCTCTTTACCTTAGATTCTCCTGCAAGAATTTGATACCCGGAAACCTCAGTATGAACAGCTAACAGTGGCTGGTCAGGGCATACTGCACAGACCTGGGGAGCACCCATCTTTCCACGGGATTGTGAAGGAACAGCTAGCAGCTGTGACCCAAAAATGGGACAGCCTCACAGGACAATTGAGGGACAGATGTGACCGGATCGACCATGCCATTGTTAAAAGCACCCAGTATCAAAGCCTGCTGAGAAGCCTTTCCGATAAGCTGGCCGACTTGGATAATAAACTCAGCAGCAGTGTGGCCGGGAGCACACACCCTGACGCGATGAACCAGCAGCTGGAAACAGCCCAGAAAATGAAGCAGGAAATAGAGCAGGAAACGAAGCAGATCAAAGTGGCCCAGGCTCTGGGAGAGGATCTGGCAGCCCTGGTTAAAGAAGAGTACTTGAAAGCTGAACTTAGTCGGCAACTGGAAGGCATCTTAAAATCCTTTAAGGATCTTGAACTAAAAGCAGGTTTGTGTGTCTTCTTTGAATGCATGTATTTCCTGGAAATAGGGATCAGTGAACTCCCTATTTCCAAGCTGTTGGGGAAACCAGGCCCCTAAAGTGAACCTGCCCACAGTGAGAGGTGCATGCAAGGAGGGTAGATTTGGGTTCACATGCACACACAGTGTTGCAGGGGCGGGGAGTTCTGCACAGATAATAGGCGGACCCCGTGCCAGCAAAGTCCACTTTGCATAGGCCCATGGAAACTTCGGGTACTCCAGATTAGTTTTTACAGACTTTCAGACATAGAGAACAGACTTGTGGTTGCCAAGGGGCAGGGGAGGTAGAAGAGAGATGGAGGGGGGAGTTTGGGATTAGCAGATGCAAACTATTAAAAAAAATTTTTTTTATTGAAGTAGAGTTGATTTACAATCTTGTGTTAATTTCTTCTGTACAGCAAAGTGACTCAGTTATACATATACATACATTCTTTTTTAATATTCTTTTCCATTATGGCTTATCATAGGATATTATATAGAATGGATAACCAACAGGGACCTACCACATAGCACAGGGAACTCTATTCAGTCTCCTGTGATAAACCAAAATGGAAAAGAATATGAAAAAGAATGTGTATATATGTATAACTGAATCACTTTCTTGTACAGTAGAAAATAACACAACATTGTAAATCAACTATACTTCAATTTAAAAAAACCGTAAAAAAAACAAATTGGTTTTTAAAGGTGTCAGTGTTTATGCTATGCGACAGTCTTGTTTCACCAGAAAAGGAGACGACTACAGTTATTAAAAAAGGCTTGGCATCGTTTTCTTGATAACAGCTAGTTCGTCTGGCTCCATCATGGAAGCTTTTCCAGAGAAACGTGTGAGAGAGAAGCATTATGCACGATTTCCTCTCTCGCCTGCTGTAGCCATCACTCTGTGGCCGCTGAGCCCAGGATGGTCCAAGACAGCAGCAGCAGTTCCTGGGCCCGAGAAGGGCAGGCCAGAGGAGAGCCCGTTGGTGGCTGTTTGTCATTTGCCAAGTAACACTAGGCACTCAGTTTATATTTTTTAATAATTGATTGGATTTGTTTACTGATCATAGCAACCGTTTCAGACTTACTCCTTGATTTTGACGTGATATGGATAGCAAACATTACCTATGATGATTACAGTGATGGTGACTATTGTTAGGAACCCTCTTCCGTGACAGGCATTCAGCTCAGAGCTTTACTTGCACGCACTGTCACCTCATTCCCACGACAGCTTCTATCAATGTTGCCAGCTCACACTTGGGGAAATGAGGCCCAGAGGTTTAATCGTTCACCCTAGGCCCTCCAGCTCTTGAGAGGCTGAGTTGGGATCCAGACCCATGTCGTCCCCATGGGCTGCCTTACATTGCCTCCATGATGGGTAAAAATTACACAGGTGGAGACTTCCCCGGCGGTCCAGTGGTTAAGAGTCCACGCTTCCACTGCAGGGGGCACGGGTTCAGTCCCTAGTTGGGGAACTGAGACCCTGCATGCTGCAGGGCCAAAGGAAAAAAAATCACACAGGTGGAAAAGTCACATTTAATAAGAGATTGGTTATTTATCAGCATCACCTAGAGCTTTGAACAGTTGTCACTTCCCCGCCCTAGGATGGAGGTGGCTCTAGTATCCAGCCTCTATTGTCTCTTTTCTTGCCATAGTCCTCACCTCTTGCCCTTCCCCCACCGCCTTTGTCCATAACGTAAGCGCTTTTGTCGTTCTCATAGTCAGTGCTAGTAGCCCTTGCGTTTAGATTATTCTGTGTATTTATTTGGTGGTTTTTCTCTTGGCTTTTTGCAGATTTATTCAACATTTTGATGTAAAATAAACATGTCTGTGGTTTTATTTTTTAGAGAACCATGTCCAGCATCTTCAGTCAGCCTGTGCCAGCTCTCATCAATTTCAGCAAATGTCTAGAGATTTCCAGGCTTGGCTGGATACCAAGAAGGAAGAACAGAACAAATCTCCCCCGATATCAGCCAAAGTCGAGGTCTTAGAGTCATTAATGAAAGATCAGAAAGACTTAAGGAAAACTTTGACCGCCGAGTCTCACATTTATGAGAAAACCATGGCGGAAGGTGAAAACCTGTTACTAAAAACACAAGGGTCTGAGAAGGTAGCGTTACAGTTACAACTGAACACGATTAAAACCAACTGGGATGGATTTCAGAAGCAGGTGAAAGAAAGAGAAGACAGGGTGAAAGATTCACTGGAAAAAGCTCTCAAGTATAAAGAACATGTGGAGATGCTCCAGCCATGGATAGACAGGTGTCAAAACAGCCTCAAGGAAATAAAGTGTAGCTTGGATCCTGCTGAGACAGAGAAATCTCTTGCCCAGTTAAAGTCTCTGCAGAAGGAGAGGGACCAGCACTTTGGGATGGTGGAACAGCTAAACAGTGCAGCCAGCAGCCTGCTCCGTGTCTGTGAAGTGGACAAAGAGGCGGTGGCAGAGGAGAAGGAATCCCTGCTCCAGAAGTTGGACATGGCCACCGAGCAAGTGCACAGGAAGAAATTCTCTCTGGAGAACATGGCCCAGAAATTTAAAGAATTTCAAGAAGTTTCCAAAGAAGCTCAGAGGCAGCTTCAGTGTGCAAAGGAACAGCTAGATATGCACGACTCTCTGGGGCCCCAGGCTCACAGCAGTAAGTCCCTGACTGTGTTGCAGACTCAGCAGAAAGCCCTTCAGACCTTGAAGCCTCAGGTCGATCTGGCCCAGGGGCTCGCCCAGGACCTTGTGGCGGGGGCCTCCGACTCCAAGGGCACCTCCGAGGTCCTCCTCCAAGCAGAAGCCTTAGTCCAGGAGCACAGCGCCCTCAGCCAGCAGGTGGATGAAAAGTGTTCCTTCTTAGAAACCAAGCTTCAGGGCATCGGCCATTTCCAGAACACCATCCGAGAGATGTTTTCTCAGTTCGCGGAGTTTGATGATGAGTTGGACGGCATGGCCCCAGTGGGGAGAGATGTGGAAACGCTGCAGAAGCAAAGGGAGGCTATTAAAGCCTTCTTGGAGAAACTGGAAGCGCTCATCGCAAGCAACACCAATGCCAATAAGACCTGCAAGATGATGCTGGCCACGGAGGAAGCCTCTCCTGACCTGGTCGGCATCAAACGGGACCTGGAGGCTTTAAGCAAACAGTGCAACAAGCTTCGGGACCGTGCACAAGCCAGAGAAGAGCAGGTGGAAGGGACCATCACGCGCCTTGAAGAATTCTACAGCAAACTCAAGGAATTTTCTACTCTACTCCAGAAGGCTGAAGAGCACGAGGAGTCTCAAGGCCCTGTTGGCATGGAAACAGAGTTGATTAACCAACAGCTTGATGTGTTCAAGGTAGGGAGTGCTTCCTTTGTACTCTGCGTTTTGGTTATTCAAAGACATTACTGATCGGTATAGAAGGAGATGGCCTATTTTGTAGCATCTTCAAGTAGGATTGTCATGCAGTGTTGGAGCTTAAATGAGAATCCGTGGGCGGAGGGGATATCCAGGTACGTGGGGTGAGTCCAAGCTTCCTGGGGCTTTGGGCCCTCATGGGATAAGGCCTGTGATGAATTAGGAGGTCAAAGGGTGCTTGGAAAGCTGGTGTCTGTTTCTGATGTCACTCACAGCTGCCCTCTGGAGTGACCACGTCCGTATTTTAAACTCAACCGCGGAGGCCCATCCATCACATCAAAAGTGTGTTCTCTTCATGTTTGCGTCCCAGCATTTTCTTTCATGGTGAATTATAGTCTTTTCCTGCTCTTTCCCTTTTTATAGTCTTCTCCTCCTTCTTAATTGAATTTCTTCCCCAAGTTCCTATTTTAAAAGGCAGGGGTAGAGTTCCTTGTTGTAATCCTGGCCCCAGACGATTGGGAGTAAATTATTTCTGATGGGACTCTGAGCGCCTTGGGGCTGAGAAATGTGTACCGACTGGCAGCACCCAGTGATGCCTGATGATGGAGTCGGAGGAGAGGGTGGGCCAGGTCCAGGGTCAGTGATGTGAATCCGCTTAGGGTAGCAGGTGCAGAACTCGCATCTCGTTGGAGAGAGGGTCACCTGCACAGGGAGCGTCCTAGCTGTCCAGCCTTTGCTGCACAGGGCTGACAGGAACCTGTAGGGTTGCAGGGGATCCTGTTCTATTCATGAGGTAAGTTTTACTTTCCAGTAAAGGCTGCAGTGATGCGTGAAGCATCAAATAGGATTAAATAGAAACAGAATTTGCAAAACAACAAATCATTTCCCAGGAGAAATGAATATAAATCAAATAGACCTCCTGAATTCTGTGCTGTTATACTTGACAAAGTCTTTCCTTTGTTTCTCTTTCGTGGTGTTATTTTTAGGTGACTGAAGTTTGAAAAGTAACTTCAAAGTAGCTTCTTTTTCTTCTTTGTTATATTATGGTTGTTTGCTGTTTATAGAGTGCCTTTGAAGCCCAGTTTCTTCAGGGATTAAGAACCTGCGGTTCTGTATTTGGGTCTTGATTCTGGAAGGCGAAGGAGGCTGCCTCACTGTTGATTTAACTTCATTGCCCTGTCACACTTTCACACTGTGGTTTGCAAAATAAAGATTTCATATAAGAGAGCTGTCTGTTAGAAAAACAAAGTTCTGTGACAGTTGCTGCTTGGAAGACAGGGGGTAGGGGGGTGCTTAGGAGTGAGTCTCTGGAATTTTCTGTGGGACCTGACAAAGCTTGAACGCTTCCATGACAGTGATCAGGTAGTCTTTGTACTGATGAAAGTTGAGCATGCTTTTGTGAAATGTTATCATTTCTTTGGGTTTTCTGTGACTTTGTTTAGAAAAAGAGAGCAGGCCTTTATCTCTCTTCACTGCTTCAACTACTTATAGGAAAATGAGCAAAAGTAATAATATCGGTGCTGCTGCTTTGTCCACGCCCCCTCTTTGGGTCCCCAGGCATGAGGACAGTGAAAAACATGGCTCTGTTGTGGAGAGGTCTTCGGAAAGGAAGCAAAAGCAAGGGATAGGAGGGGCTCGCTCACACGTTGCTTTGAAATTATTTTGCAAACTGAAAAGCACTAAATAAGCATCGTTACTGTTCATGGTTACACAGATTGCTTTATTTGACTGTGAAGAAAAACAAAGTGATCATGTCTTCTAAAATAAGCCACTTGGCGTGCTGTGTCTATGTGTTTTCTCATTACTTTTTAAGGAGTTGACTGATTTTAATGAAATTCAGTAATAAAGAATATCATGACATACCCTCAGTGTCTTGAGACCCAGTGACTGAAATGAAAGTTTCCAAGTAGACAGTCATCTGCATTTGGTATATGCCAGTGCCCTAGGTAAAAAACAATAAGAATATTATGGTAAATATGCTTACACAATCACTGATTCTCTTTTCTTTGTGTGTGTGTTTGCCAGTGTATGTTCTAAAAACTAACAGTTACAACAGTTAACATTTATTATGGGCTTAGTGTGTGTCAAGCATGACTCTAGACTGTCTTTAATCCTTTTGACAGTCCTGAGAACTGGGTACTGTCATTATCCCCATCTTATTGTAAGGAAGCAGAGACCCAGGGAGGGGAAGTGACTTTCCCAAGGTCACACGGGTAGTAAGTGTCAGAGCCTGGATGTTTTGGTGGATATAATGCAGTGTTTTGGTCAACTTTATTCATCACGTTGTACATCTTACACTTCTCTGGGAAATTTTCAAATCATCTTTGCTGGAGACTGATTTGGGTGGCCTGAGTAACCAGCCATTGTTGTTGGTTTGTTTGTTTTTCTGATTTTTTAAAATTGAAGTATAGTTGATTTACAATATTGTGTTTGTTTTAGGTGTACAGTACAGTGATTCAGTTTTATATATATATGTATATATGTGTGTGTGTGTGTGTGTGTATATATATATATATATATATATATATATATATATATATTCTCTTTCAGATTCTTTTCCCTTATAGGTTATTACATAATACTGAGTATAGTTCCCTGGGCTATACAGAGGTCCTTTTTGTTTATCTATTTTATATATATTAGTGTGTATGTGTTAATCCCAAGTTCCTAATTTATCTCTCCCCACCCCCCACCTTTCCCCTTTGGTAACCATAAATTTGTTTTCTATGTCTGTGAGTCTCTTTCTGTTTTATAAATAAGTTCATTTGTATTTTTTTTTTTTAGATTCTGCATAAAAGCAATATCATATGATATTTGTCTTTCTCTGTCTGACTTCACTCAATATGACAATCTCTAGGTCCATTCATGTTGCTGCAAATGGCATTATTTCCTTCTCTTTTATGGCTGAGTAATATTCCTTTGTATATATGTACCAAATCTTTTTATCCATTCATCTGTCAATCAGCCATTGTTTATTTTAACCCAGAGCACCAGGAACACTCACTTAAGGAACGTGTTCTGTAAAGCCAGACACTATGATAACAGGAGGTGAATGTGTGTGTGTGTGTTGTCTTAGAAATGTATCTCTAGATGTTGTGATGAGGATAATGACAGTTACCACCAGCACCAAACATTTCCTTGTCTTAGTGATTATGTCATTTTTGATTGAAGTTGTAAATTATCTCAATTCAGATCTTCACTTAGTTTTTGTTGGAGATTAAGCTTTGGTTGGACATTAGTTTTGTTTTGTTTTGTTTTGTTTTGTTTTGTTTGCAGTATGCGGGCCTCTCACTGTTGTGGCCTCTCCCGTTGCGGAGCTCAGGCTCCAGACGCGCAGGCTCAGCGGCCATGGCTCACGGGCCCAGCTGCTCCACGGCATGTGGGATCTTCCCGGACCGGGGCACAAACCCGTGTCCCCTGCATCAGCAGGTGGACTCTCAACCACTGCGCCACCAGGGAAGCCCATGGACATTAGTTTTAACATAATATTTTAGGAAGATTTTAAAAATTGCTTTAAGTGGAATAATTTGCATTGAGTAAAAAGCTAGTATTTTGCTATTTTATAGTTTCTAAAAATAAAACAGAAAAGCACCGAAGTACTGGGTCTATTTTCATTACAGACTTCGAAATATGATGCAGTTTGACATGACTCTACCTGGTAGCTTCTGTTTAACCTAATGTCATGGGTAAAATCTTATGACAGTTTTTCATACTATAGAATAAGCTGCCTTCAGAGTCTTTCTGGAGCTTCATAGCTGTTACCCAGTTACTCAGTCGGGGTACGTTATATTCACTGGGAGCATAATGGATTATTTAAACTAGGTAAGACAGACCTCTTGGGTTCCATTCTTTTTTTTTTCCCCCCCTTAAACTTAACCTAGGAAACAGCAGTTAATGTCCTTGACAGGATAAAATTAATTCATGTTTAATACCAACACAAACATAATGATTGAAAACAAATGCTGTTCTGAACCAAAAGTCCTAATTCACTGTCAGTGAAAGCTATTCGAAGTTTCCGAAAAGAGATTGGTACTACCCTTTATGTTACTTTAGCTGGGTTTTTAAACAATGTGGATTGTTTTCCTGCTTCTAAATATTAGTCATTGGATTAAAATGTCTAAAGACTGAGGTATTTTCTATTACTGTTGATAACCCAGAGTACCGTTTTTCTACTTATACTTCTGTATTATTGCATTAAATTCTGTGTACACAGTCATAAATTCCTAGGCAGAAAGGAAAAAGTCCCCCTATCCCTACCTCCTGTTAAAGATTCCTGCTCAAGATTATCTTCAAATCTAAACTACATTATCAGGTAATATTAACGTTTCCACATTTCTATTTTATTTTTCAAAGACATACCAACTCTATACAAGGAATAGGTGCCACCCTTCCTATGATGTCATCAACAGCCAACTATCCCCACACTGAATTGATTTCATTTCAGTGAAGAGCACAGAAACTTGATGTTTTAGCGAACATATACAGTCACATCCCAGCTAAATATATGACCCTCCCCAGCTCCATCTAGGCCGTGGTAAAAAGTTTTACCCACAGCCTGCTTACTGTTTTTTCTGGCCACTCTGTTGCTTCTCCAGTTGTCATTCGGTTTGTTCCCACAAATGAACACATCACTGGTACAAGTCTCTCTGAACCAAAGATTTCTAAAAGCAGGGAATTTTTAAACCGAGTTGAAACCAGAGACAGAGACCGGAACACATGTAATTGTGCTGTGATAAATGTTCTCTGGTCCAGGGGAAGGCAGTGTGGAACCCAGGCATCCTCCTGAGCATGTTGGGTGAACTAGAATGCCAGGCGCCATGAAGCTGGGGAAGCCGGGAGGTTTGAGTCCTAATTGTAAATGGTATGGCTGAAAAAAATCAATTTCCAAGTATCCTCTTAAGATATTTATTAAATGATCCTACAACAACCTCTGTAATGTCACCATATTTTTAGAGATAAAATTAAACTGTCCAAAGAATGCTTTAATAATGATTTCTCAGTGGCCCGTATTGTTACATAGAGGTCAATGACAAATTGTTCTCTGTTTTTGTCAAAAACAGGAGCAATTTCAGTAAAGCTGTCGCAGAAGAGGTTTTTCTTGGGGAAATATTCTTACTTGACTGGATTTTTGTTAATGAGCCTGTGTTATCAGGGAGGTTTCGTAACACCTTCCTGCGGTATTTTTAAAGGTGACAATGTTTTCACTATAGAAACTGTACTTTGATGCATGGGCTTTGTAGGAAGGTCACATTATTCAGTCAGCTATATCAGAGTGGCTTTAAGATGTTAGGAAGAAAGAATATCACCTATGCTGGGCAACACAGAAGGCCCACCAAAGCAGAGGCTGCACGAGGCCACTATGATGGTGCTGATGTGATGGCAAGGTTCGTAAGACTCCATGGTCGCACCACACACACCAGCAGAGCCAGTGGGGCCTTCTTCCTACTCCGAAAGGCTGTCCTGGTGGGGAACGTGGCACGAGGGCTCTTTCCATGTTTGCTTCTAACTAACGCCATGCTCTCGGTGTCATGTGGCCTCTTAACTCCTATGGCTTCATTTAAGATCCAGGAGTTAGACGTAGGAAACAAACTTACGGTTACCAAAGGGGAAAAAAGGAGGAAGGGAGGGATAAGTTAGGAGTTTGGGATTAGCAGATACATACTACTATACTATATAAAATGAACAACAGGACTTACTATAGCACAGGGAACTATAGTCAATATCTTGTCATAAATGGTATATATATACTATATATATTCAGTTATATGTATATAACTGAATCACTTCTTTGCTGTGCACCTAAAGCTAACACAACATTGTAACTCAACTATATTCCAGTTTAAAAAAAAAAAAGATCAAGGAGTTCATGTAGGTTGTTCTGAATGCAGTTCCAGCCAGAGATTTTATACCAGGGGATTTTTTGGTGGTTTTGTTGTTAACTGGATAAATTTGTATCTTCATTTTAAAGTGGTTCTCCCCGCCACCCCCAGCCCAGACACACCCACCGGCACACACAAAGCGCTAGGCTATAGCATCTCCTGTCATTATCATGGGCCTTCCTTAGATAAAAGGAGATCTACATAATTTATTTTACTCTCATGGAAAGTTGCTTAAAGGGGTGTGTGTGTGTGTGTGTGTGTGTGAGAAATGGGAGCAGAGAGGGAGGAATTTGCTTTGTTGTTTCGAAATGATGCGTTGGTTTCTGGATAAGAAAATTTGATGGGTTAATGTTTTTTAAATGTTTCTCTAGGTCTGTAATCATTCATTAAATAATAGCTTCGGGTAGATAAATGCTGTGATGGTAACTTCCAGGAAGAAGAGGAGTGCATATTACAGATCCTCCTTAACATTCAAGATAAATTCCCAACAAGATCAGTCACCCTGTTAAGTGTTTCTGAATTTGTTTGCTTTTGTCATGGGGTCTGAATATCCTATTTTCCTTCAAATATAAATTATTTTCCACTGAAATAAATAGCTACTGCATGTTCATCTGATGACTATCCTTGAAAACCCTTGACCCATTTATGTGAAGCTGTTTATCAGTTTATCAGAAAACTAAGAACACAGGTTGCTTTCCGTTTTCCTGAGCTAATGGCATATCAATTTTGAAAGAATAATAGAAATTGTTGTTTCTAAGGCCTAGTTTTGTACTCACAGCAAAAAAATACCACATCTCTTGTTTGGCTTCTAATCCATATTTCAGGAGCACCTGGGCCAGGAAGATACTTTGGTCAGTTTTTATGGATAATAGTGCATTTACTCACAAACATTGTCCATTTACTGCACTTGAATTTCCTAATATCTCTAGCCTTTCAGCTCTAAAAACTCCATGTTTCAGTTGGTAAAATTAGTCTTTTACCTTTTCTATGATGTGGATCATTGTACTTTGTGGTAAGATTTTTCAGGAACTTTTCTTTTAAAAGATTTAATTTAATTTTAGAAATATAGAATGAGAAAATTATACTGTTTTGCTTATAATTCAATTAGCATTTGTGTACTTTTCTAAAATCATCTGCCTTTAGAAGATTTTTTAACTGAATCACATCTAGTAGGCTGTGTAAAGTTATGTTTTGAGACCAGTTTAACGTTGTGATTTCTGTATGTATGAAATAATACTGTTGACTACTTTTCAGAAGAACCTTACTCATTTTATTCATTGTGTATTTCTCTCTTACGAAA
The DNA here is from genome assembly GCF_949987515.2 of Delphinus delphis. NCBI lineage: Eukaryota > Metazoa > Chordata > Mammalia > Artiodactyla > Delphinidae > Delphinus > Delphinus delphis. Next base: position 43,829,463 of record NC_082692.2, on the reverse strand, counting down.
ATGTGAGAGAGCTAGGTATCACGATTAGCGTTTAACACAGTTCAGTACATCTCGATTTTACTAACTTTAGAGACCATAGCATTGAAAGTAGCTGCATAAACCAAATTTAGGAAGAAAAGTTCAGCCAGTCCAGTTCTGCGCTAAATGTGAGTTCTTTTATGTTATCCAGATAGATCTTTGGAATCTGATTCCAAGTCACAAAGATAAATATACAAGTTGTTGTCATCAATACCAATGTAATATTAAGAGTACAAATTTCAATTTGAATCAGAATCTATTAGGATCGTCCTTTGTAGAGTTAGTTGAAATCAGCTTAATAAAATAGGAATTCAATTATTAAATAAATGGCACATCCTTAAACATAATCAACTAGAGGACATTTTCCCATAGCACTTCCTGCTTCCCAGCTGTACTCTGCTCACTTTCTCATCCATATTCTCCACTTTACTGTAAGCCATGAAGGGGCGGGGGTGCTGCATCTCTGGGCACCAGCACTTTGCCAGGGCTCTCCGTGCTGTTTGGTAATAGTGGGCACTGTTTGATGAATGGTTGAGTTTATGAATGAATTGTCTATGTAGCTTTAAAAGTGTACTATCCACATGAAATGTGAGGTTGCTGTTCTTAGCTTTACAGAAGGTTAGAAGACTAGAATAGAATTGTGCTAATGATCCAGAGTTAGAGCCTAAGTTGGGCAGAATTAGGGCCATTTTTTCTTATGAAAAGTTCTGGGAGGATCTCTGTTTAGAGAAAGGCCCTGGTCCACATTCTGTGGAAACTTTATTATTCATGTAGCCATGAATAAATGGCTTATATGGGAAGGGAGTGGCAACTGACAGTCAAACCCTTAGTTTCTGCTGATTCCAGCCTAGGGCACGACCCACTGTTCAAACGTGGTAACTGTGGGCACGTTTTTCTTTGTCTTATGATCCACATGTCACAACAGCCTGTGTGATTAGACAGGATCAAGTGCTTGTTGCAGTATTTCACTTCTTGACTCTGAAGAGTGGGCATTGATATTATCATGTTGATGGGTTGTTTATTATGTATATATTCCCTTCTAGTTGGCTATAGATATTTTTTCCAACTTCATGATGGCCATATACTGAGTTGTATCTAATAATTGTTGAATGGGTGTGTAACCTGTAGAGTTCCAGTTATGGATAGATTTTTTTTTTCAAAGATTCAGTTCTTAGGTTTATAAAAATCATTTTGGAATATTTTCTTATGAAAGGTAAACAAGGTCCATCCCACATCTTTTCTGTAAAGTTATCAGAGAAAGTATAGGGTTGTTTTTAATAGAACTGTCTTCACTTGGGGCCAGCACAGTGTTACTTATGTTCAAATGATTATTTTGTGAGATTGAGGAAAGAAAATCTGCCCTCTATCTGCTACTCTGGCATGGTTGCTTATTTCATAAGATAAGGAATGGATAGATTTTACTTTATTTAAATGAATCTATGAAATTTCCCCCCACACACACCCAAAGGCTAAGGTTTGGCTTGCTGAGTTAATTTTCAAACAGTATTTTTAAAGAGTGTTTATTCAGTAGATTAAAAAAAGTGGGTGTGATTTTGTTAATGAAACATCCAGAGTCATTTAACTGCCCTTGATCTTTGCCTGAGTCTTGCATCAAATTCAAGAGGAATGCATGCTTATTAGTAACGACTAATATTCATGTCCGCTAATATTCATATTCTTCTTCTCGAAGAAGCTTAGGAATAATTGATTCTGGAGAACAGTTCTACTTGAACTTGGGTTTTGAAAAGAATGACACAAGAGTCGACTTGAAAGTGATGCGCGCTCTGCATTTGCAGACACTAAACGTCTAAGAGTCCGCAGCTGCAGCGCACGGGAGTATGGTTTCATCAGAAGGATGGGGACCTGTTAGCCCTTATCCCTGTTTCCTATTCCCAGGGGTGCAGTCCCGGCGGGGCTCCTGGTGTCTGTTCCGCCTCTGCTCGCCCCTCCCCCACCTCCCCAGTTACCAGATACGCGAACCCGCGCCGCCCTCCCCGCGCCTCCAGGACCGGGTCTGGTTCGCGCTGATGTCACCACCAGGCGGTTGCCTCGCAGCCGCCCGCCTCTGGGCACCTCCCCCTCAAAGGCTCGAGGGCTCCCGGCCGGACGGGGCCGGAGTCCGGGGGATATGCCCACGGAGTCCGGTCTCGGGAGCGCGTAGCGGCGGAGTGGGAGCCCGGGCCCCGCGGCGGCGAGGGGCGCGCGGTAGATGCGCCCCCGGGAGCGCCCGGGCTCGGGACGCCCGCCCGCCGCCTCCAGCTGCGCCTTTCAAGGCCGGCGGGGTCCCAGCAGCCCGAGCCTTAGAGGAAGCCCGGAGCTCTTCTCTGCTGCAGTTGCCTCAGGTGGATCCGTCGTCTTAAGGAGGATCAGATAAGAGTCTTTGAAAACGGCTTTTTTTTTTTTTTTTTAGGGGAGTTTATAGTACACCGTGCTTTGTGTTTACTTTAAACGGTCGCTGGATTGTACTGGCCTGGCCGCCCAAAAGCCTATTTTTTCCTCTTTGGATAATTCTGAATAGTCTCGAAGAAGCTTAATATGGGTAGAAAGACTGCCTTTCGAATCAAGATTATTTATAGCTACTCCCAAAAAGAGTAAAAGAAAATTTGAACTTTCTTACCGCATTAGACTTAACTTATTTTTCTCTGAAGACTTGTTCTGTGCCTTCATTGGAACAGTCCATGGTCCCTGGGTTTGTCTTTTAAGTTTCTGAACCTTGGTTTATTTATAAAAGAGATGGAGTTTTGCAGGCCGTCTTTAAGTGGATTACAGTTAACCAGAGCACTGCTGAAATTAACATTCAGCCAGCTAAGATGCTGGCTCCTTTGGAAATTTTAACCTGGAAATCTCAGATGCAAAATTAGAATAAAAAGGGAAATGGACCGACAATGGAATGTTCTAAGTGTTTGAGCCACTGTTAAGTGCATTATTTGGTTTCTTTTTTCTGTGTTTTGGAGTATATGAAAGGGAACTCTGGGGGCCTTTCTGGGTAGGAGGAAGAAGGAGACTTCTGTTCTCTGCTCATGATGCACTTTATTTTTGAGAGTCATTCTCAAACCACCAGGTAAAGGGAGGGTTGCAAAGTAGACCGGTGCCCTGCTGCTGGCCTTAAACACCTCATCTATGACGACGTGTGTTATGTGAGATGCGTCCTTGGGCTGGAGACACTTTATAGTTCTGTTCAGAAGTGTGCTTTGCTGAAAGATGCATTGCCTTATTTCCCACTTTCTGTGTCAAGAGCTGCAATATTTGTTTTAACTGTCTCCAAAATGGGCAAGCCTCTGAGCAGACCGGACTGTTTACGTCAGAATCCCCCCTGTGTAGGGAAGGGTGAGGAAGAGGAGGACCTCAACATCGAGGACTGTTACGTCCCGCAGCGCTCCATCTACGACACGGTTAGGCTGAATGAGCAGATCGACTCTGGTTCCAAGGGGAGCCTGTCTTCCAGGCATTTCACAGATCGGACTTTACCCTACAGTCACAGAACACTGGATGTCAGTTCTTTATGCTCCAATGGTGCCCTTGCTTCTTCCAGTGCATTTGAGCTGAGAGGCCGTGAAACTCACAAACTCGATGAAAAGATGATCTTTGATGCCCTCAAACTAAATAGCGATATCATCCGAAGCACAGGATTACCCAAAGCCAAATCTCACGCAGAAAAGAAAGAGCATAGACGGTCATGGCGAATGTTCGTCCCAGCCAATTTTATGGATTATGCAAACAAAAGTGAAAGCTCTTTTGTTGAACCTCCTGATCTGTCAGATGCTGTTACCAAGGCTGGCAAGTGCAGAGGGGGTAGTAATTCTCTCACGTCGGAGGAGGATGACTCTGGGTTATGCAGTCCTCCAGCCGAGAGGGAAGAAAAACAGGGCATTTTACCTGGAGACCCATCCCGAATTAGAAGCTTGTCTTCTGCTGAAGATATTCACATAGCAGAGCAATATAGACCCTTTTTTTCTGTTAATTCCATCAGCGAACAGAAAATCCCCTTGCTTTCATGCAGAAGCGCCCACCTTGATGACAACTTCAAAACGATTTTACATGATGTTTCTCCACCAGAGGAAACAAAACGTGTCAACGGTCAAAGGGAAATCCGTGGTGAAAATTGCTGCCTGCAGAATGATGTCAAAGAGAGCACTCTTAAGGCTGACCCATTCATTTTGCCAAGAGAGGGAGAAAACAAGTGTATTTCTAACCCCAGAGAAGAAGGAAAAACATATGGACCAGGAGAATTACAAAGCACAGCACGAAGTAGGGAATTTATGGGAGGTTCTCCTGAGGATTTGCCTCTCCCTCACACAGATCTGGGGGGAAATGATGTAGATGGGGGTAGCACAAGTTTAGTAGAAAACCTGACATTATTGACACAATACGATTTGGAAGAATCCAACGTAGCATCTCAAGAGGACATGGAGGCTCCCCTTTCTGCCCAGGAGATGGAGGCGATCCCTATGCAATGCTCCCCCAAATTCAGAGCAGTAAGAAAGAAAGCCACTGCCCGAAAAACAAGGGCCCGGGCAAAAACCTTGGACCCTGTCTGTAATGGCTTTCACTCAGTTCAGGTAATTAACGGAGATGGGAAATTCTGTGATGCCCAAGGTCTGTGGTAGTGTTGTCAAGTGGCCACTGGTGTTTCCAATCATGGTCAATCCGGTCTTGTCTTTGGGGGGGTTTGACTAGTACCCTACCAGATGACAGATATTGATATGATCATAACAACAAATTAATTAGGGACCGTTTTTGAGGAGCGTGATTATCCCCAGCTGTTTGGAGTCCTGCTCCTGGTTGTAGAGACGGTGGCTGTTCCCTTTCATTTGAATGCCTCCACTGTGAATTTATGTTAGGCTTAGGCTTTTCCACAAATTGTGGTTTAAGACCCAGCCATTTAAGGGCAGTTATATTGGATTTATTAAGCTCGAACGGGCTTAGGAAGGTACCAACACAGTATTGTTTTGGTCTGAGAAGTGCTTTCCTCAAATTGAGGACTTTTTACACCTTCTGAAAATATTCTCTAAGTAGCTCTGCATGGGGGAGAGAGCTACTTTTGTGCTGTATTTTGCCCCTCACTTGTATAGCCCCTCACTTTTGGTAAGTGGTGAGTGAGGTAAGCAAGTAAAGCGTACTGCCTTGTAATAGGGAGAGGTTGGTTGTCAAGCCTGTAATTTTTTTCTTCCCACTTAGATTGAAGTTCAGCTATTTTGGTCCTTTTCCTAAGCTCTTCTGGTAAACTTTGCCTCAGAGGTAATTTTATTTTATTTTAAGCTTCTCTTGTGTTTGTGTACTCATGGGTTAGATTGGGGGGAGAGTCTCTCTTCCTAGGTATTTTGTTACTGAGAGATAAGGAATTTGGACACTATCAGTCTATGAAATAATTGCTCTAATCAGGGATGCCCTTTCCATGAGGTTGCATTAAATGGCATGCTAGTTTGAAAGCTTAGCAGAGTACTTTTTCTTTTTTACTGTATTTTTACAGTTTATTTGTAGAAAGTAAACTGTTAGGAGTATATAGATTCTTTAGTAGTTATCTTTTTTTAACCTTAGTGTATTTTTGTTAGCACTTGAGAAAATTACCACAGACTCACCCAGAACTACGCTGATAGGCAACCCTGAAATTCATTTCTTTAAAACCAAGTCCAGGGATTAAGGCAATTTACTGGAACGTTTTTATTAGGTTTTTGTTTTGTTTTGTTTTGCCCTGAAAATTAGCTGTGAGGGAGAATAAAACTTTCCCCTGCATCCTTATGTATCAGACAAGTTCCTGGAATTAAAAATGTAGCAGTTTCCCTCCCCCCTCTTTTTTTTGGTAAGTAGTAAAACATATCTACAGCTATTAGTTCCTAGAAACAGTAACTTGGAAAGTGGTATAGAAAAGAAGTAGGATCATAGCACCAAATTCTGTTTTCACTACCTTCCTGTAAGTTTCTATTGACTTATTAGGTAAATTATTGTCTTTTTTAAAAATCATGAAAGACATACGGTAATTTTTTCCCAATGATTTGGGGAATTCTTATAATTCTTTGTTTATGTGTAGTTGACTTTTTATACTGAGTATTGTTATATAGAAACAATTAGCCAGTGTGGAAACTGTCTGGATTTTCTGTGGAAGAAGTTTGGGCTTTTTGCTAAGAGGGGACTTTTAGAAGAGATGATCATTTATTTGTTTGCTGTTCTTTAATTTACTCATTCATACTATAACACAGAAGTATCCTGTGTGCTGGGCTTGCTCCAGAGTTGGCAGAGTTTGTCTCTGGCAGCCTCTACATCTTTCAAAATTATTTTCCATACTGTGCCTGTAATTTTTTCTTAAGTCCTATTTTGATATTTGTTTTTATTGTTTTCATATATTCTGTTTAACTGTTCATTCACTTGGACTGTTGATATACTTATATAGTGGCCTGTTGTATAATGACTCAGCGCCCCAAACCTTGTCTTACCTTAATCTCTAGCTGAAGCTTTCCTTCCTAAGTTAAATTATTTGCCTTCCTAGCATCCTTCAAGCCCTATATTAAAAACATTTGTATTATCTGTGAAAGAATTGAGGTACCCCCCCAGTATTATCTATTGAGGGGTTATCATCATATACCCCAAGATATAAATAAAATTTTCTATGCTGATATTCATTTGGCAAATCATTAACAGGTCCATATTACAAGCTAGGTACCGTGGTAGGTCCAGGGTATAGAACGACTATAAGGAAAAGAAAAATTTATGCTTTCGTGGAACTTGCATTTTACCCTAATACATTAATTAGATCTTTTGCCAGTTACAGGCAGCGGGGCCTATAAGTTGGGTGGGATGGAGAGTCGGCAGGGAGAGTGCTGGAAAACTGCTGACAGAGCAGGCAGTGATCCAAGGGTGACCAGGGTTGCTGTGCCGGCCCTGTGTGATCAGATCCGTGGGGTGAGGCCTCCGTGCATCCTGCAAGCCCGTCGTCGGCATCTTGACAGGCGTTGAGGGGCTAGACGTGTAGGAATCCACACTATTGCAGTGCCCATCTACCTCTTTTTTCTGTTTCTTTCCCTGTATTTGCCCCTCTGGCTCACGTCATCTTCTTGTCAGTGACCTCCATTTCCAATTTGAGTCTCAAATGTCATTTGCCAGTTAGCAGCAGGCATCCTTGGAAGGGCCTATAAGGATTCTTGCCAGGAAGGCTCATCTTGGGCCCTCGTTACCATTTTGCTCCTTAGCATTTTCTATACCTTCTTTTTTTTTTTAAATTGAAGTATAGTTGACTTACAATGTTGTGTTAATTTCTCCTGTACAGCAAAGTGACTCAGTTATACATATACATACATTCTTTTTTCTATTCTTTTCTATTATGGTTTATCACGTATATTGAATATAGTTCCCTGTACTCTACAGTAAGGGAACTCGTTGTTTATCCATCCTATACGTAATAGTTTGCATCTACTAACTCTAAACTCCCAGTGCATCCCTTCCCCCACCTTGGCAACCACAAGTCTGTTCTCTCTCTTTTAAATTAATTAATTAATTAATTTTTGGTTGCATTGGGTATTCGTTGCTGCGCGCGGGCTTTCTCTAGTTGCGGCAAGAGGGGGCTACTCTTTGTTGCGGTGCATGAGCTTCTCTTTGCAGTGGCTTCTCTTGTTGCGGAGCATGGGCTCTAGGTGCATGGGCTTCAGTAGTTGTGGCTTGTGGGCTCTAGAGCGCAGGCTCAGTAGTTGTGGTGCACGGGCTTAGTTGCTCCACAGCATGTGGGATCTTCCCGGACCAGGGATCGAACCTGTGTCCCCTGCATTGGCAGGTGGATTCTTAACCACTGCGCCACCAGGGAAGTCCCACAAGTCTGTTCTCCATGTCTGTGAGTCTGTTTCTGCTTCGTAGATAAGTTCATTTGTGTCATATTTTAGATTCCACATGTAAGTGACATCATACGGTATTTATCATTCTCTTTCTGACCTGAATGGTTTTGATAATATTGTGAATTTATATTTAGTTTACTTTCTCATTATTATTCATAAAGCAGCTGTAACACATGAATAGGCAACAAAAATCTTTATTTCTAATAATCTATACCTGATGATTGGACAGATGTTTATATTTGGTGGCTGTTAGGTACTATAATTCATATAATTATTGTTCTTTCCAATGCAGGTGTTTCAAAAAGAAGAGATTGAACCCTTGCAGGTTAAACAGCAGGATGTGAACTGGCTGGGTCAAGGCCTCATTCAGAGTGCCGCTAAGGGCACCAGCACCCAGGCCTTGGAGCGGGACCTGGACAATGCCAGTGCACGATGGAAGACCCTCAACAAGAAGGTGACGTTACCACCCCCTTTGCTGTCATTTCTGTGGATTGTTCTTCTCCAGCATTTGCTGTGACCACCAGTCGTATTTCTAGTAGCCAAGCTTCCCTAAACCTGCCTGTTCCTTGACATCCCCATGAACTGATAGCCCACCCTAGATGCCCCCAGGGCTTGCTGGGCAGCACAGAAGCAGGAAGGACCTCCCCCACCCACTGCCCCCACGAGGATAGGGACCTGACCGCACAGCTGTGACGGCAGGCGGCCAGGATCCTGGCCCTGGGCTGGTGGGAGCACACGCACCTCCAAGGGCACAGGGGCTACTTGGCTCCATAATCAGTGTCCCATAGGGATCTGGGCTCCCTGTTGCCAAATCCTTTACTTATTTTGCAAAGAACTTGGAACTCTCACTTTTTATGTGAAACCTAATTTTCAGATGTCAGCAACTCACTCCATACTGTGTAATAGGTCACACAGTACAGCTCTGAGTCTGTTTGCCCTGGACTAAGGGTTTGCACCTCGCTATAGATCATTAAGTCCAAATACTATTTTACTGATAAGATGTAGATCCCACCTTTTTCTAAATGCCCATGATGGAAAACACTGGAAAATAATGCTCTGATGTCTTAAGAAGGTGACGCTGACGCACAGTGGCAGCTCTTTATGTGACAGAAATGATCAGAAAAGGATTTCGGGATGGCAGTGCTCATCTAGTGGTGGTCGTGGTGGGGGATTGTTCTTGGAGTTTTCCTTGCGTTGAAATGTGAAGCAGTGGCTGGATCTCAGAATGACATTTATCCTTCTTTAGAGTTTGATTCATACCACAGCACTCCTCAAATACAACTGGGATGCAGTGTCAGGTGTGAATACTTTCCATGGAGCTTAAAATATCTTGCCAACTACTTTTTCAGCCCAAAAAGAAAAGACCTTTGAGGGGGCAATAGGATATCTCTATGCAGAACACAGAGACTCCATTTACTGGGCGACAAAGGCGCTGGCTTGTCGAGAAAGGACTCTATAGAGCTTGGATCTAGCAGAATTTAATTGGATACTTCATAGTTATTTTGCCTAGCAGAACGTAATTCTGATTCTCCCCACAATAATATTGTTGTTTAAATCTTAGTCTTTAAAAAAATATTCAACAGTAGGAAATAAAGAATGAATCCCAGGGATAATGATAAAAATGAATAAGGCACTGTTTCTTTCAGTAACCTTAAAATATTTGAACCATTCATTGCTAATCATAAATGTATTGGATACTTCCAGAATCTCAAAGCCTTCCCCTTTTGCACTGACTGGTTGAGATGGCAACCTTATCTCCTTGGCTTACTTGCTAACTTTGCGTTTGTCTCCTTTCCATCTGTATCCTGCCCACTAGCAATGCTTTGGGTGAATTTTAAGTGAGAAGGAAAAGAAAATTTGTGACCAGATGGGAAGATGAGCGTGGAAGTGTTGGCTGGTGGGCAAATTTCATTTTTCATGAATGCAGTAGATAACTGGGGATCCCTGGTGCTGTTCAGGTGGCCCAGCGAGCAGCCCAACTGCAGGAGGCCCTGCTGCACTGCGGGAGGTTCCAGGATGCCCTGGAGTCCCTACTCAGCTGGATGGTGGACACCGAGGAGCTTGTGGCCAATCAGAAGCCCCCATCGGCAGAATTCAAGGTGGTGAAGGCCCAGATACAAGAGCAGAAAGTAAGTTAGCGGAGCTTTCGTACTGTTTCATGTTAAATCTTAACAATGAGAGTAAAAGTTCACCTTGTGACTCTCTTTATTTGTGTTAATAGGATATCCTCGTTAACTGGTAATCAATGCTCTAGACATTGTTTTGTTAGTCATTCAACAAATATTTGTGGACCATCTGCCACAGGTCAGCCATCGTTCCAGGTGCTGGAGATATATCATTGACTACAAACCATAGACGTTCCTCATCGAGTTTAAGGTTTAGTGGTAAGGGAGGAACGGGGAGAGAGAGAGACAATAAACAAAGTAAACACGTAAATGGTGTTACATTAGCCATCGATAAATAACACTGGGATGGGAGATAAGAGTTATTAGCAAGAGACAGAGTGCGAGGGTGGGGGACAGGAAGTGCTGAGTGGAGGGGTGTGTGTGTACAATTTTAAAAAATAGTGTAGTTGAGTTCGAAGACATCACTTACCGAAAAGGTGACTTCGAACAGAAATATTGTTCTCCTGTGTATTAGGTTGATGCACATGCAATTGCCTATTTTATAGAGTCAGTATGGGCAGTTTGTTATGGTTCAGCCTGTAGTGACATGGCAGAGAGTTGATTCACATACGCTGAGAACCATACTGCTGTGTCTTTTGATTCAGCAAATATAGGACCCAGTTGGAAAGACACTTCTTAGAGGGATGGTCACTACTTGGGGCCACATGTACAATTTTTGTGGTCATTAGGAAGCATTTAGTGACCTGTCCAGTATTGATTTGTCAGCCATGACTTGAAATGACACGTGGGGGGGTGGCACCTGGCACACAGCACACTGATAAGGCTTCTCTTTAAAAAGACAGGACCTTTAAAAGGAAGAGACTGGATTAAGAGGCTTAATTGGGTTTTGACACCCAGTACTACTCTCTCTAAAAATTCTTCGAAGACTTTAGTATCTTGGGAAATTAACTTATTAGAAATAGATTTACAGGTATGGATTAAAGAAATATAACAGGAAACACATTGCATTTGTTTGATTTTTGAAAAAATATGGTAATATATAATGATATGTAATAAAATAATATATATGTATAATTTATATAATGTAATAAATATATACTATAATCTGGTGTTAAATATAATAGTATAATTGCTACCATTCACGATTTAAACATTTATTATTTGCCCAGAGTTAATGAACTGTGCTTAGCCAACAAAACCTGTCTATTGATTTTGCTTTCTTAATTGCTAGAAGCTGTTCGTTAAAGTTTACCAAAAGTAATCCACTTAATTGTTCTCTTTACTGCCTAAACCACTTGTTGTACTTTGATTTTATGATGGCTCTGACCTGTGTCAAGAGAGGGCATCTCTTCCCCTTCTCTTTAGCCCTGTTCCCCTCCCTTCCTGCTGTGGTGGCCTTGATCCCAAAGTGACAGTGAGAAAATACCCTTCCACCTTGTTACTTCTGGGTGACTGTCTGTGCCTTTGGTCCTTAGGCATCAGTCAGGGTCAGGTTAAGGAAGCAGTGCGGTACTCAGCATTCTGTACACCTGTGCCTTCCTCACTGCTCTTCACACAGGGCCTGGGGATTGCACTTATTCCTGAAATACTTGTTTTGATTCATTGGAGGAAGGGAATCCTGATTTCTGGCTACCTATGTCAAACACTCCCTTCCAGGTTTCTCAAAATGAAGCATTAAATTGAAATTTTTTCCACGGCTCAATCCTGAAATATTAGTCTTCCTTAGCCAGCTTTGGGGATTTCTGACATGTTTCCCCCTCGGTTCATTGTGGAAATGATATTTAAAGGCTCTTTTTAGTTTTCATCCTCGTAAAGAATTTTAGGAGCTATCTTACCCCCTAAAAGCAACCAAGAGCCTCTAGTTGTAGCCTCACTAGCTTGTGAACTTGGTCTGACTTTCAACTTCCCTTCTGCGTTGGATTGTTTAATATGGGGAAAGGTTTTGAAAACAGCAGTGATTTATAATGACCTTTTCTATCTCAACGGGACAGATCACTGTTGATTGTTTAGGGCATTCCCATTTCATTATAATAATTGGGATCTTGCGCTCTCAGTGCAGAGGAGTTATCCTAAGTGGCACATTCTACTCCATTACTTCATATTAACAAGTTAATAACGAATGGTTCAGTGGCCTTATCAATATTTGTTTTATTTAGTATGAAAAGCCGCCACCGCAATGTTTGACACAATAATAATGAATCATTAAACAAAATGAGTTTTTTTGAAAAAATCCTACTTCTCAGGTCCTTTTGTATGTGAATCCACACAAAGTTATTTTTGTTACATATCACAAGTACTTTGTGTATGTTTTCCATATGTTGATAAAATTATCGCTTTGTTTCCTTTCTTTTTATTTATTTTTTTTTAAATTTACTATTGTGTCTTAAGCTTCTCCAGAGATTGTTGGATGACCGCAAATCTACTGTGGAGGTGATCAAACGGGAAGGAGAAAAAATTGCCGCCACAGCAGAACCTGCAGATAAAGTGAAGATTTTGAAACAACTGAGTCTCTTGGATAGCAGATGGGCGGCCTTGCTTAATAAGGCTGAAACAAGGTAAATGCTTCCAGTCTTTGAAAAGAGCACCAATGGCGTTCATACTGATTTCTTGTATTTTGGTAATGCTTTTCTTCAAATTGTTATTTTCCTGTGTTTATCATGTATGTGAACATGGAGGGCAAGGGCTATGGCACCTCTGTCTTTATTCCCCCATGGGGATGTCCTGTAGTCTCCAAATCTATCCCAACTCTTAAGAGTATTTCCTTTGGGGGTCATTCGTTCATTCATTTATAACGTAGTTATCGCCTGCCTACTGTGCATCAGGCAGAGCTGGGCCTTCCGCAGGGGTGCGCTGGTCAGATCATCCCTGCCCTCAGACAAGGGACAGCCTAGCAGGGTTTCGTAGCCATTGAAGACTAATGACAAATGTGATGGTTCAAAGTGAAACCTGGGCACAGGGTGCTGTGGAAGCAGAGAACAGGAGGAACCTGGCCTGGGGCAGGAAAGTGATAGCTAAGCTCTGTTTTAAAGGAGGAGTGGGAGTTATCTGGGAAGTGAGGCAGGTGGAGGGCACTGTGACGTCTACCAGGGCCGGAAGCTAGAGCGTGGCTCCACCGGGCTTCATTACACTTCGTTTTTTTTCTTTTTAATTTTTTTAATTGAAGTATATAGTTGATTTACAATGTTGTATGAATTTCTGCTGTACAGCAAAGTGACTCAGTTATACATACATATACATTCTTTTTTAAAATATTCTTTTCCATTATGATTTATCATAAGATATTGAATATAGTTCTTTCTTCATTCTCTTCACTGGCACCACATTGACCGATGTCATGTTGTAGCTACACTGAAGTGTACACTGGCTGGGTTGGAAATAGATGAGCCACTGAAGAGAATGAGCATCTCCATACATTCCTACCTTCTTTGGAACTAAGATGGTGCAGAGAAGAGTTTGTCCAATCTTGAATTACGGAGTAGAAGGAGTTATCATTCTAGGACCATTGAATAAGGGGCTCCGAAGGAGGCTGGAAGTTTCATGTTATTCTTTAATGTGTGTCAGTAGATTATTCCTTCTGTGTAATGCCCCAGAATTACTGCCATGGGAGAGACTCTCAATACTTTTTTTTAATAAATGAAAGTCTAGATCTCTGCTTCACTCCCATGACTGTCCTTTTTTTTCCCTAAACCTTCCTCACAGCAGTATTAAGTGGAGGGATGGTGGTGATGCTACGATTCACACACAGACTAATAGATTCCCTTACAATTTAAATCATAGTCAATTAAACCTAGTTACAAAATAGTTCTTTCTAGTGATTCTAGGTGATTGGATATTAGAATTTTTAAGAAAGAGTCATAAATAGTGATCATCCAGAAGTCAAAAATAGTGTAGTAATTTTATTCATTTTTTTAAAAAGATCAAATGTATTTCAACTGAAGGTTTTAAAAATATATGCATGTGTAATTTGTGATATGAAGGTATAGAAATTATGTTCGGTAGCATGTGCCAGTTGTCCATAATTCCCTTTGTCCCCATAGAAAGCTCATTTCTCAAATCATGTAATTCTCTAAGAATTAAACATGATAACAGGTGAAGACAGCTGCTCTTGGTCTCAGCAAAAATAATTCACAGGATTGGATACAGCATCAGGTCCTCTGTATACAGACCAGCACAATCACTTGCCGTAGATAAAAACCAAGGACCGTGCAAGTAGGTTTTAACTTACGTGGGACCTTTTTAAGGGAGGAAACAATGGGTTTTCTAAAAGCATTCAAACTCTGTTACAAGTTAAAGTCTGAGGAATATTTCTCCTCTTTCATGATATTTTAGTCCATAAAATATTAACTGTTGCCTTGGGGAAATATACCTGACAGTGTACTTTTTAAAGGAGGACTCACTAGTAATTCCAGCACAGGGGATGCTATAGTTATTCTTCAAAATTTGAATCTAATTTTGACCATTTGATTAAAGCAATTTCAGTAACTGATGCTCCGATTGAAGTTAACTATTATATAAAGCACAGAATATATGTTCAGTAAGTATTACCTATTACTATCATTATTATGGCTACTATTGTTATTATAACATTACTATGATTATACCTATTATTATTGTAAGTATTACAACCAGGTTACTTAAGACTTTCACAAGATTTAGGCCCTTGAGGTTGATGTGTTGTTCAGCTTTACTTTTATTTAATAGGAGAACTATTTTTTAAAGTTTTTCATAGATTTTTTTTTTTTTTTTGGCCATGTCACGTGGCTTGTGGGATCTTAGTTCCCCGACCAGGGATTGAACCCCGGCCCCCCGCAGTGGAAGCATGGAGAATAGGAGAAATATTTTAAAGTGTCCTCTCCATGTGAGAGATTTTAATTTTAATGTTAGATGTTTTCTACAAAAACTGTTTGGAGTGGAACACGGGAGCATGAATGAAGATTTCTGTTGACAGTTTCCCACGTTTCTCATCCCTGAATGACCTTCCTCTTGGCACGTTTTCAGGAATCGTCAGTTGGAAGGTATCTCAGTGGTAGCACAGCAGTTTCACGAAACCTTAGAACCACTGAATGAGTGGCTGACAACCACAGAAAAGAGGCTGGCGAATAGCGAACCCATTGGAACCCAAGCATCCAAGCTGGAGGAACAAATTGCCCAGCACAAAGTAAGGTTCCCATCACACGTTAGTGAGATCCAGTTTTCCGTGCCCTTTGTGGTTTTATGACATGCATTTGAGTTTTGTACTGTTGTGTGATGCATCAGTGCAACCTTAGACCCATTTCATGTGTCAGCTTTTTGTTCAATTTATGTTGTCATTTTTATTTGTCCATTCTTTTTGTTTCCTTTTTTAAACTTTATTTAGGCCTTAGAAGATGACATCAACCATCATAATAAACATTTACACCAGGCCATTAGCATTGGCCAGTCCTTAAAGGTTTTGAGCTCCAGGGAGGATAAAGATATGGTGCAGAGTAAATTAGACTCCTCTCAAGTGTGGTACATTGAGATTCAAGAGAAAAGCCACGGCAGGTCTGAGCTTCTCCAGCAGGCTCTGTGTAATGCTAAGATTTTTGGGGAAGATGAAGTGGAGCTGATGAACTGGCTGAGTGAAGTGCATGACAAGCTGAGGAGGCTCTCGGTCCAGGATTCCAGCCCTGAGGGGCTGTGGACACAGCAGGCTGAGCTGCGGGTATTTTGATTTATTTTACTTTATTTTTTCATTTCAGTTGTCCTCATTTTCTCAGTCTTCGTTATTTCTGTATTATTTTATGTTCACTATGATTTAGGTGAGTTGCTGTACTCAAATAAGACATTACCTATGTATACAGTGACTTTTTTTAAATTGAAGTATAGTTGATTTACAATGTTGTGTTAGTTTCAGGTGTACAGCATAGGGATTCAGTGTGTGTATATATATATACACACACACACACACCCCACACATATATATATATGTGTGTGTATATATGTGTATATATATATACACTTTTTCAGATTCTTTTCCCATATAGGTTATTACGAAGTATTGAGCAGAGTTCCCTGTGCTGTACTGTAGGTCCTTGTCGTTTATCTATTTTATATATAGTAAGTAGTGTTGTATTCAGTTACTTTTAATGAAGTCACATGTAAGAAGAGATTTAATTTATCCAATAGCTGGATTGTTGACTTTTATTTTGTTATTTCATCTTTGTATACAAAGGCCCATAATTAACCAGTACTCCAGTGTCTCCACATCGCCCATTTTTTGAAGAGGGGAGTGAATTATGATAGGTGAACTGAGACATGGGCACAGTGGTGGTAAAAAGTTGGGTAAACATGAGAACAGTGAGGAATATTTGAAAAGGTGTTTCCTCAAATAAGATTAACTGATAATGCCAATGCTTATTTAAATTTCTTTTCCCCCCGCATGAAAATGATACCTGTGTTTTAGGTTCTGCAAGAGGACATCCTACTCAGAAAACAAAATGTAGATCAGGCCTTACTAAATGGTTTAGAACTACTTAAACGAACAACAGGTGAGATACCTTTCAAATCAAATCCTCATGACGTGAGTATTTTGTGTTGCTTTCAAAATATTTTAGAGATGGGGGAAAAACACAAAGCACACTCGAATTTTGGGGCCACTCCAAGATTTCATCCTGGAGAATGCTTTGAAGGCCGACCGAGGGGGTTTTAGACTATGATTTCATTGTTTTTCTCATGATCTCACTGAGTTTTTAATGGAAGTTTTGTGTATTACTCATAACACCAAGCATTGGTCAGAGAATCCCATGGCAGAGTGACATTAGTTTTCCACTTGTGGAAGGCAGTTGTTCTAGATGAGCACATAGGTTGTAGACAGCTTTTTAAATTTTTAAGATAGATGGCATTCAGTGACACATACTGTGACTATACCCAGGTTTCATTTCTCTGTGCTTGAACTCACCAAGAAAACAGATATTACCTTGTTTTAGTAATTCCTTTGGCTGTAGGAATGTCGCATTGTATTTATATCCAATTCAGCACATGTGTGTGGTGGGGGACAGGTACCATTCATTATGAATGGGAAGAATTTGATATAGTATCGAGAGCCTTGCACTTGGACTCTGAAGCCCAGGACACAATTTCTCTGTGTGTCTGAAAATTAAATAGAGGCAGGTGAGGATCTATTGGAATAGTGCAGGTGAGTTTATTATTATTATTATTTTTTTTTTTTTCTGCGGTACGTGGGCCTCTCACTGTTGTGGCCTTTCCCGTTGCGGAGCACAGGCTCCAGATGCGCAGGCTCAGCGGCCATGGCTCACGAGCCCGGCCGCTCCGCGGCATGTGGGATCTTCCCGGACCGGGGCACGAACCCGTGTCCCCTGCATCGGCAGGCGGACTCTCAACCACTGCGCCACCAGGGAAGCCCTGAGTTTATTATTTTTAACACACACATACACATGCATAGATTATACATATATAAATGTATGTATTTGGCAGTCACTATTCTAAACATTTTGCAAATATAAACTCATTGAATTTTTATCACAACTTTATGAAGTAGGTTCTATTCGTAATGATAAGTAACCAGGGGCACAGAGAGAGGTGAGGTATCTTGTGCAAGGTAGTAAGCCACAAACTCAGTATGCAAACCTAGGCAGTTTTTAACCCCGATGCTTGAAAACGGAAAGACCATACAAATAGTTGCAAAGGTGGTGCATTCCACATAGCCCTTTACAGTTTTTATATTTGCATTTTCAGAACTGTTTACACTCTCCAGATATCCTCAGAAAAATTCAAACCTAGGAAAGGGCTTTTCTTGGGTCAGAACTTCTTTAGCTGAAGAACTCTTCTTCCCCTTTCACGAGATATGACATGCCTTTGAAATTCTAGGTGATGAAGTTTTAATAATTCAAGATAAATTGGAAGCCATTAAAGCGAGGTACCAAGACATCACTAAACTGAGCGCGGACGTCGCCAAGACCCTGGACCAGGCACTGCAGCTCGCGAGGCGACTGCACTCCACGCACGAGGAGCTGTGCGCCTGGCTGGACAAGGTGGAGGTCGAGTTGCTTGCATACGAAACGCAGGTTCTGAAGGGAGAAGCCTCCAGCCAAGCACACGCGAGGCAAAAAGTACGCTCCGATTTATACACTCTTTGGATCTGCTTGTTATCTCTCAGGGAGCCTTATTCACACAGGGGCAAAGTGATATTTATCACGTGTCATTACTAATATACTTACGGATGCCTTGGTGGACGTGGACCCAACAGAAATTGGCAGCAGATCAGCTATTTAAACTTTTAGGAGCCCAGACGTGAAAACAGCATATTGTCATTTGTTTCTCGAATCTTATAGAAACAGAATGATGAAAACAGAAAAAAAAAAGAAAATGATCACTGTTTCAGAGATACACATAATTTGGTTAGAATAGTGATACCTTTATAAGATAGATGCCAAGCATGAGGTGGCTTTTCTAATTATATTGCAAGAGTGGTATTCTCTCATGCTGATCATCCTTCTTAGAGTTGTCCGCCTCGGTTTTTATCATCCTGAAGTACGATCACACATGGGTGAAGGCAGTCCGGGAGGTCAGGTCCACTGAGCCTATAATGATTCAACTGGGATGATTTAAAGCCAGTGTGTCCTTGTTTTGAGGGTCACTTGATTCTGGTTTGGACTTTCCTCTTTAGTTTTCTGGTACCTGATTACTTCAAGGTTACCAGCAAGCTGGATTAACTTGCTGGGTTAACTTGCCAGGTTCGGGTTCCCAATTTTTAAACATTTATATTACATTTCAAAGCTAAAGTCTTGCCATGTTGACCAAGGAAGTGTTCTTTGGAACTTCTCAGGGAACACTTTCCTTTCTGCAAAATAGCTTTAAGTAACCAAGGGGTATAGAACTGGGGTAACTGGCACTAAGGTGATCCATGCATCACGTTGGCCTGTGAAGGACTTTAGCCCCAAGGACAGTTAGAGGAGAAGCCCGTTCAGACTTGGCGTTTCCCACAAGTTTTTGTTTTCTTCCTTCTGTTTCCAGGAGCTAAAGAAGGAAGCTAAGAGCAGCAAAGCCCTGCTGGACTCCCTTAACGAAGTGAGCTCTGCTCTCCTGGAGCTGGTGCCCTGGAGGGCGAGGGAAGGGCTGGAAAAAATGGTGGCCGAGGACAATGACCGCTACCGC
Source organism: Delphinus delphis (assembly GCF_949987515.2). NCBI lineage: Eukaryota > Metazoa > Chordata > Mammalia > Artiodactyla > Delphinidae > Delphinus > Delphinus delphis. Next base: position 43,810,364 of record NC_082692.2, on the reverse strand, counting down.
TTGGTGAGCGACACCGTCACACAGAAGGTGGAGGAGATTGACGCGGCCATCCTGAGGTCCCAGCAGGTAGGCGAACACTTGGGCGTCCAGGCAGTTCGTTTCCTCCACTTGCTCCCAGGGCCTCCACCTGATCAGAGATGATGGTGGGTGGTATTTCCATTCATTGGTTATGCTTCCACAACGGAAGGGGTTTGAAAAGCATTTAGCTGGGGTACTTGGACATCTGAGTGCCGGGCAAGGCTCATCTCTACATTGTTGGCAGCCATCTACCTCCTGGTCTCCCAGGCTCAGCAAGTCAGCCACCGGCAGGACTAGCACCGTTCTCCTGCCGTCCAGACAAAATGCCTTTTGTGTACATGTGTGCATGCTGCTCATGTTAATTTTATGCCCTGGCTGCGTCTAATCTGTGTGTGAGTAAATATTTTGAGTTATCGTGTAAGTCACTATTAACTGTTCCTTGATGTACATGGCAAAGAAAGGCTGAATTCTTTCTAAAAAGGAAACAGTTGTGTTGGTGATGTATTTTTTTTCTGAAGATGACTGAAAGGGGAAAAAATGATCGTTGCTGACCTGTCTGCAACTTGTATGGTTGCTGGTTCCAGAGAGTTTTATAGACCCCACCCCTTAGCCACAGCTCTCTCAGAAGACTGTGGGCAAAAAGGGGGGGGGGTCCTGGATCTAGAAGCTTGTAATACATGTTTTGATTAACTTTTATGGAAATCTCTGAATATTTATATTAAGTCATCAGCCTCTTGTTGCAGACTTGCTCTGACAGAGTTAGTAGGGTTTTGCTGTGTACTGTGGAACAGGGCTTGGGAAGGTGGATGACTCAGCCTTTGCACATCCCAGCCAAAAGCAAGAAACACAAATCAAGCAGCTCGTGTAGAGCATCCAAAATTCATTCTCTAAGGTTGCCGTAAAAGTGTAATTTGTCTAGTTCTAAAACATGGCGCCTCACTCCTCATTTCAGTGCCGTGCTCTGGAATCACAAAAGCCGATGGAATACAACGATAGCAAAAGGCCTGCCTCAGACATTTTTGTGAGGGAGGCCTTCATGCCTGAGGAATGCGTTTGCATGGCTCTGTTTTCAAAGTTTGGAGGAATTTGTATGCCTCATTATCATAGGATAATAAGCGTGTTTATTTGTGAAGTTTATTCAACTATTTGAAAAGAGTTGGATTGTTTTTCACCAAGATTTCTTTCGACCTTTCATAGTTGGCACTGAAGACTTCTCTAAATAGCACGACAAATATTCTGTCCTCTTGGGAGTAGAATTTTCTTGAGAAGCTGACTGTGGTTGGCTAGTTTGGGGAAGGAAGACAGTAATAAGGGTGTAACCAAACCGAGGTTCGGCTGCTTACTGCTCATAAGCCAATAACTCGAGAGGCAAGTGTCAGTAGAAAGGAAAGTGCTTTAATCAGAAAAGCCAGCAGTCTGGGGAGAAGGTGGACTTGTGTCCAGAGACCAATTCTGAAGATTCTGCTCAGCCATGACAGTTTGTAAAGGGAAAAGAATCTCAGTGAATCATCGAGGCAGGAGGTTGGGTTCTGCATCCTTGTCCATGGAGGGCAGACTGGCTGACTCTCTCTTCCCATGTTATCTTGCCCCCATGATCTCCTGCAGGATTGCTAAGGGGACTGTTGGGGGTAGAGAGCTAGTCATTTTTAATTGCTTAATTCTTCATTCTTACTTCTTAAAACGTAGGAAAAGAATCCACAGGTTAGACAAGGCATGGTGCGCTTTCAGGAGAACGTAAGTCAGGAGTTAGTTTCAGTTGCTTAGTGATCGCCTTCCTATAATTAGGTTCTTCTAAGGTTAGAAGGGAACAGAAGTGGGCAAACAGGAAAGGGGCAAAGGAGCTGCTTTCAAGGGCAGGTGACAGGCTGAGCGCCTACCGGTTTGTAAGCTCTGCCAGGTGCCAAGGTCATTAACTGTAGCCCAGTTCTATTCAGAGTTTTGCAAATGTTTTCCACAGGTTGGTCTGTGTTTTCTCGAATCTAAAACATATACCCTGTGGGAAAATAACAATTATTGGGGTTTTTTTCCGGATAAAATCATTCCTTACTGAAAGTTTCAAGACCTTGTGAAAGAATACAGAAAAACTCGTGGAAGCAAGAACATGCAAACACTGTGGTCTGTATCCTTCAAGCCTTCCTTGTGAGAGAGGGGGAGATTGTTTAGTAAAAGTATCTCACTACCAGTAGGTCATAACTAATATTAGTGCTATTGATATATTAATATCTTCTGGTTGTTTATATGTATTTATTCTGTACTTGTATGTGCATTCCTTTGAAATGCCTGCAAGTCAGCCCAATGGAATACCTCCAGTAACAAAGAAAACCAATAAAATTCACTTAAGCCAATTTTAAAAAAAAAAGGAAAGAAGAGAATACCTTTCCATTAAGGCTGAGATGTACCGTTTAGAGCTGGGAGGAGCATATGCAGTGTGTGGGGAGGTGACCTGCCTGGGGTCCCACAGCTAGTGTGTGGTGGAGTTGTAACCAGGACTTAATCCTGGTAGATTAAGGTAGATCTCATTCTACCTCCCTAAAGGGACTCTTTATAAATCAGGCAGAGAGGAAAAATCCTAAGGAAGGAGGTGATCCATTTTTTTCTAACCTCCTTCAGTAATCCGAAGGAAGGCGCCATTATTGCAGCAAAATAGAAGTATGAGGATATTTCCAACCGTAAGGCCTGTGAGACTTGGGCAAGTAAACTGAAAGGATCAGGAAATATCTCCCTCTCTCTCTCTCTCTCTCTCCCTCTCTCTCTCTCTCTCTCTCTCTCTCTCTCTCTCTCTCTCTCTCTCTCTCTCTCTCTCTCTCTCTCGGCAAATTTAAGAACACACTGGTACCTGTCTTTCTGGTTTGGCAGAGATTTAGTTTTGCACTCAAAAGAATAGTTTCTAAACTCATAATTAACAAGTTTAGAAAGGACCTAATATATCACTGAAAATTGTTTTATAACCTTGCCCATTTATAGATGTTTGGAATTAGGACCAGAGTACAGTTTGATACTAAAATACTTGTTTTCTCTTTATCCAGTGATAATGTATCCATGAAATACAAAAGGAATGGTGCAAAAAAAATCTTTAGACTTGGATATGAACTGCATATTTTGTATGATTTGTTTTACGTTGTCTAAACAAATCATCTACCATTCTGTTTCTTCTCCACCTGAACCGTGGACATGATCTGACAGCAGTCCATCTTTTTCTGCATACCTTAGGCACATCTTGTTTTATTAAGAGCTACTCCTTCCAGATCCCTCCCCTGACATACCCAACCACGAGTGATGGAGTGAGGATATGGGCCTTGCAAATGACTTGGTAGTTTTTAAATTTATAGATTTGATGCTTTGTCCCCGAATAACCGGACTAAATTCAACTAGATTGAAAATAACTGAATGTCCTGTTTTCCAAGCAGCTTTCTCTTCAGATGTTTCCATCTTTTGACATTAAGATTGTTTATGTACAGGCCTGCCTCCTTTATACTGGTATAACCTGCATTTTGGAATTCAGCAACCATGTAGGGACATTGTGAACAGTCAGGCCACCATCACAGAGGGTGTTGATTGACATGGAAGATGTCAGGCAAACGTGGAAAAGGGCTGAGGTCTGAAGAGAGGAGGGAAGGGGGCATCCAGATACCTTCTCGTTAGTGTGTGCTTCATATCCGTCCGGTATACATTTAGTTCTCAAAAAACTTCTGATGTGACGTGGTTAGATTTTTCATGTTAATTCTGTATCACATAGCAGTTTTGAAAAGATGTGTCACTGAATTTTGAGATCATAGGGCCAAGAGCCTTAGGTAAAGTAGAGTGATGTTTATTATTATTTTGGAAATAATGGAACAGCCTCAATTATTGGCAGATGCCTGAGGACGGTGTACATTCATTGTGACCAGTTAATAAGCTCCTGAGTCTGACTCTGCAGATTTGCAGGCATCAATATTCTGAAGAGGATTTTTTTTTAATTGGGCCCATTCATAAGTTTTAAGAAAAATCTGAGTGGAATAAGGCAGCTTAGTAAATAGTGATTGTGAGCTTTAGAAAAAAGCAAAACAGCTGCCTCCTTCTCACAATGCCTGCCATTATCTGAGTTAGAAACTGTGGGTATTTTTGCATGTTAAACCTACACAAAGTAACCTAGCTTTGCTGCTTTCTTTCTCTAATTGCTCACTGCACCAAATGACCCATGTGGAAATGGGGAAAGGAGCTTTTGCTTGAAAGACGTACAGACTTACAGCCTGAATTCAGATCACTGTGATTGTTTAAACCCCAGAGCATTTTGTTGTCCTTTGCCTCTTATAAATGTGCAATTATCAGAAGGTGCTAAAGTGTGTATTTCACTGGGTCTGGGCATCCCAGGCACTCTCTGGGAGTTCTAATTGCCTTCCTTATTTTATTGGGCCTTCATAACCCCCCAATATAAAGGCACATGGGTGCAATTAAAATAAACAGTTCATTGGGTCATTAGGGATCAGCCTGGGAGAAAAATAACACCAATTAATTTCTTTTAAAGAACTAGAAGGAAACCTCCCCCACGGAAGTGAGATTTGTTTACGGCGGGAAAATATGGGCTGGGTTATGAATAATGTGAAGAAAAATGGAAGGAAATGCTAATCAAAAGAAAGCAAGCGCTAAGACCCTCGCCAGGGGAAGGGAATAATAGGATGTCCTGGAGGTTAAAGTTTGCTTATCACTCTGTCTTTCTTAAACCTCTGCTTCCACGCAAGAGAAACTTTCTAGATAAGTACAAAAGCAGTTTGTCAGACATGGGAGAAACGTTTAAATAGTAACTGAAAACCCACCACTTATTGACTGTTGTGGTATTTGAGCCGATATTGGTGAAATCCCATGAATATTTTGAGTGACTGAACCCAAATTGTGTACAAGCACGAGGGATGTAACAGGGCAACCGCAAGTATAGGCTCTGGGGTCAGACCACCATGGTTTGAATCTCAGACCCGACATTTACAAGCTGGGTAACCTCTGGTGAGTCAGTTAACCTCTCTCTGCCTTGGCTTCCTCGGCTGTAAATGGGATTAGTGGTAATACCCACATTATGCCCTTTTATCCTGACAGCAACTGTATATTCTTGCATGTTTAAGCACTTAGAACAGTGTGTTCAGTAGAATGTTGGCAGTTACTGTTTTACAGTGTGTTTTTCAGGAATATTTAGAGATTAGCCAATTAAAATGTTTTTCACCAACTTGTAGGAAGTTTCTGAAATACTAGTTCAACTATACTAGGAATTACAGTAGCTGGGGTTGATGGTTGGACTCCAGGGATGATGCGTATTAGAATATTTCCCAGGATGCAGTTAAGGATGCTAACACTCTCTACAATTCATTTGAAGTTATTTTTTTACTACTTGTATGAGTAGTAAACAAATTTATTAAAATTTGGTATAGGGCGCTTGCTGTCCATGTTACTCGCATGTGAAATAAGCCATTTCATGGTCTGTTAGAAATACTCACATTAAGTAGTTGTTTGAAAGAGTCACAGACCTAAATAAAAACGCCTTGCTTGACTGTAAATTGCTTCATGTAGACCCTGGGACTACTCCTTTCATTGTTGGACATTAAATATTTTCTAATTTAATAAAAAAACCTTTCAAAGGACAGAGGGAAATTTCTGCTTAAAGTCTTGTTTTCTTTTAGCAGAGCAAATATTTGCCTTGGTTCAAGAAACAGTGTTTGAGTTTCAGCTTTGAGTTTTGGCAACTTGGATGGTGTCATCATACTGGTTTTCATTGGATGCTTTTTTTTTTCTTCCAGAAAGTATCATCATACTGGTTTTCATTGGATGCTTTTTGTTTTTTTTCTTCCAGAAAGGGAGACTTATTATTAAACTAATATTAACACCAGCAATCTGCCTTTCTTTATGAGGACTGTCGTATAAATCCTAAAAATAGCCTGAACACAAACAAGAGGGGTGGGGGCATCACTTTATTTTTTTCAGGGACCAGTAGAAGAAAAACAATTCCTGTTAAATTTTATTCTTGATATCTTGCAACATTTGCACTCTGGTAGAAAGGGCTGTACTATTTTTTCTCAGTTTTGTGCTGAGCGCATCACATAGTAGAGCTTTACCCTGGAGTTCCACCATGTGCGGCTTGAAAGCGAATGATCAGACTCTTCCACTTGTTTGTTGTGACGATTTCTTTTTCCACATCTGAAGCTGCTGAATTAGTTGATGAAATTTTTTTTCTTTCACATTGATCAGCAATTGCTAATGAGTAGTTCCATTTGAAACTAAGTCATGTAACAATTATTGAACCAGATGAAGATAGAGTTTTTCAAATGGCTTATCAAGATTCCTTCTGGAGTTCACATTGTTCTGACTTGTCCCCGTAGCAGCAAAAGTAATGAATTAGTGGGCAGAATATTTATTAACACCACTACGTGCAAATCACGAGGCGGCTTCAGAAAACAATGCATGCCGTTATGGGAAACATAGGAAAGAGAAGGACTTCTGCTTGAATATATAAACGTGTGGAGTCATTTTAGAAGTACTGCCCCTATGGGGGAGCTCGCCCACTCTGACGACTGAAGCTCTGCATTTCTGTCTGGAGCAACTTTGCCTGTCAGCGATCTTCTCAGATGTGTGACACTTGGAGGAGGACCCATGGGATATGTATCCAGTCCTCACACATGACAGTGTGACGGCTGTCCCGACACCAGGGGAGTCTCAGAGCAGCCTGACTTTGCATGATTTTGGGTTAGATGTTGGTTTATATTCAGATTTTGTTTGATAGCACTTCCAGAGATTAAGTAAAGGTCTGTTACACCGTATCTTCCTTTTCACATCTTTATGCCATTGGTTTTTAAAGGTAAATGTAAAAGTATTATTTAACCCCTGTTATACTTCTGCTTTGGCCCATATTTAGATGATTATCTAATTTTTTCCTATCTAAACTTGTTGACTAAAAGAACTTGACCTGCAAATAGCTTTAGTATTCATTTACTCATTCATTACTTAGTAAAGGTGAAAGCAAGTGGGTTCATGATAGGTAGAAAAAAACGTAAACAAATAATAATTCAGTAATATTAAGAATTTTTCACTTATATAATTGGTAATTTTTTACCTGTGAGATTGGAACCATCACAATGACTTAATCAGTGCTGTCTTTTGTGCTAGGCTGCCCTGGCAGGTTATGCCCTTATAATTAAGAAAAGTTCACTGATAAGCTTGACAAAGATAATTAAAGAATAAATTATGTACCCCATTTTGATGAGGGGATAGCCAAACTCTGCTCATGGGAATATGAATCAGTACATCCAGGGCAACTTGGTAGCATAGATCTAAAAGAGAAAATGCAAACAGGACTTACAGATGAGAGGTTACCCACACAGAGTTATTTTTTTTTCAATTAACTTCTTTTAAGATAACTGTAGATTCACATGCAGTTGTAAAACAGAATACAGAGGTCCCGTTGTATCATTCACCCAGTTTCCCCAGTGGTAGCATCTCGCAAAATTATGGTACAACGTCATGAGCAGGGAATTGACACGGCTGCCATCAAGACAGGGAATGTTTCCGTCACAGGGACCCCCTCATGCTGCCCTTTTATAGCCACACCCGTCCCCTCTCCCACCTCTGCCTCTTCCTCAATCCTGGTCACAAATCTGGTCTCCATTTCTCTAACTTTTTTATTTCAAGAATGTTTGAGTACTTTCCAGCCACAGCCAATTTTTCCTCTCCTTCTGGGACTCAGTGACTTGAACTTTCTTTTATTATAGTTCCTCAGGCCCTGGGCTCTGTTCATTTTTTTCAGTCTATTTTCTATTATTCAGGCTGGGTGATTTCTGTGATTCTGTTTTCTGCTTCACTCATTCTTTCCTCTGTCCTCTTCCTTGGTCTCATCCACTGAGTTTTTATTTCAGTTATTACATTTTTAAGTTCTAAAAATTTCCATTTGGTTCTTCTCCATATATTCTGTGTCTTTGCTGAGACTTGCTATTTTGTTGCTGAGGCCTTCTAATTTTTCCGTCATTTCCACTGCGTTTGAAATTGCTCATGGAACATTTTTATCATGGCTGCTCTAAAATCTGCCAGATAATTCTCACATCATCTTCTAGGTATTAGCCTCTGCTGATAATCCTCTTTAATTCGGTTTGAGTTCTGGGTTCTCGGTGTTGTGTGTCTTGGGTCTTCATTAAGCCTTCTGTTTTAGCCGGCTTTCCTGACACCGCTCTGGCAGAGGCAGCAGGGATGCTGCCAGGGTGGGGGGAGATCCCAGGTCCCCCAGGCAGCCTCGTGGGACACCTAAGGGTGGGGGGGGGCGGGCGCCGCTCACTGCTGGGTGGGAGTGGGAGTTCCAGCTCCCTGACACCATGGTGAAAATTCTGACTGTCCACAGGCTTTCCCTGATGCCACCCTGAGGAGAGGGGGAGGTCCAGGCTCCCCATGTGGTCTCCACTGACCTGGGAGCAGGGGTCTGTGGTCGCCTGTGGGAGTGAAAGTTCCAGCTCCCGACTTCGCTGACATCACCCTGGCAGGGGTGTCGGGCCCAGGCTCAGGAGGGTGGAAATCTGGGCTCCCCATTCAGCCTTGCTTGGCAGCAGTGGGGGGAGGCCAAGGCTTTTTTCTGTGGTGTTTGGTTGGAGTAGAATGGTTATTGTCTATACGTTTTCTGTGTTGCAAGGCCGCCCCTTTCCTGCTCCTTTGACTGGAGACAGGTTTTCCTGGGGCTTTTTCTGCACCTCTGGGTGCTCCTGGGTGGCAGTTTCTCCAGCATCCAGTCCAGGGTATGGGAAGCCAAAGAAAACCCAGGGAACTCACCCCCGTGCTTCTCCTCGGGTCCAAGACTCATAGCAGCTCTGCTTTCTTCTCTCTCCTCCCAGAGCCTCCTTGTATGCGTTGTGTATAATGCCCAGGGCTCTGAGATGTACTTGTGAGATAGGGTAAAAGTAGGTCTACCCCATCCTCCTGTGAGTCTGCGGAGTGTTGCCTAGTGTCTTAAAAGTATGAACTGTTTTCCAGTTTAGTTCCTTACCCCCACCCTTGTCTCTCCTCCCTTAGTTATCCCCTGACCCCAATCTGGATTTCCAGGTGCTCCTGAAACATTAGAGGTTCTGGCAGTACTGGACTTGAAAATCACAACGTCCACTCCGCTTCACTTTTCCCACTGAGGCTTTGTTAGTTACCATTTATGGTTGGTGCTGTGGTGTCACTTGCCCTCTGTACTCATTTATGGTAACTGGAAGGCATGGGGTTTATCTGATGCAAGGTATTGAAAATGTTCATGCTCTTTGACTTAGAAGTCAACTTCTAGGAATCTACCCTAAGGAACTAATTAGAGATGCCAACAGAGATTTATATACAAGGATATTCGTTACAGGCTTGTTTATATAATAGTGAAAAAATGCAGGGAACCTAAGTGAAAATATCCAGGTATGCTAGAATACAATGATGGAATTTTAAAAATCACATTTAATGACATGGGAAATGTTCATGATAAATGAAAAAGCAGGATATGAAACTGTTTATACAGTATTATCCCAGAGCTTTCTAAATCTCAACTTCTGGAAGAAAATTCACTAAAATACCAACGGTATTAACTCCAGCTTTTAATTTTCTTCTGTATATTTTTCCATACTTCACAAATTTCTACCATGAATTATTGTTATGCTCAAGAAAAGAAAATCTCTTGAAATATTTAAGAATGCTCTTGAAAATGTTTTCTGCTGTTATTAAATGAGATGTAAAAGAATGATACATGAGACATTTGGGGGTATACTCTGCATACATAGAAAGGTATTTCCCATATACACACAGAGTAAATAAATGGGAATATGTCATTCTTTTTGCTAGGGATTTTGTACTTTGATAACAGCATGCTACCTACATATCATATTAACGTGATAAAGTGAAGGATGAAGTGATTTAAAGATGGTGTCCGGGGCTTCCCTGGTGGCACAGTGGTTGAGAGTCCGCCTGTCAATGCAGGGGACACAGGTTCGTGCCCCGGTCCGGGAAGATCCCACATGCCGCGGAGCGGTTGGGCCCGTGAGCCATGGCCGCTGAGCCTGTGCGTCCGGAGCCTGTGCTCCGCAACGGAAGAGGCCACAACAGTGAGAGGCCCGTGTACTGCAAAAAAAAAAAAAAAAGATGGTGTCCAGCTACTGACTTTTTTTTTTTTTTTTTTTTTTTTGCGGTAAGCGGGCCTCTCACTGTTGTGGCCTCTCCCGTTGCGGAGCACAGGCTCTGGACGCACAGGCTCAGCGGCCATGGCTCGCGGGCCCAGCTGCTCCGCGGCATGTGGGATCTTCCCGGACCGGGGCACGAACCTGTGTCCCCTGCATTGGCAGGCAGACTCTCAACTACTGCGCCACCAGGGAAGCCCCAGCTACTGACTTTTATAGCTTTTCAATTTGTATAGTATTTTTTTTTCCAGATCTCTTTCCATGTCAGAAAGATGCAGAGTTCCTCATTTTCTTCAGTTGTTGCAGTACAGGATCATGAGCACACTATGATTTTTTTTGTTAATTAATTTTTATTGGAGTATAGTTGCTTTATGATGCTACGTTAGCTTCTACTGCACAGCAAAATGAATCAGCCATACATATACATATATCCCCTCCCTTTTGGATTTCCCTCCCATTTAGGACACCACAGTGCATTAAGTAGAGTTCCCTGTGCTGCACAATTTGTACAATATTGTTAAAGAGAAAATCCTTACCACCACCAGAGAGAAGGCAGCAGTATTAGCTGTCCTTACATCATTAATGTCATGTTATGGATCCAGCACGTTTTAAGAGGTTGTGTTTACTTTCTCTGTGGAAAGTTCTCCTTTCTTTATAACATCAGTCACTATCATGGATTATTTCAGGTTGCCATGAAGAGACAAGCTCACATTTTCCATTTGTGTGATAAGGGTATTTGAAAGAAATGTAGATAGGTATTTCTCTGGCACCAGTTACAGGAACTTGCTGACCTGATTATTTATCTTTTGTTTAGTTTGACCAAGCGGCTGATGCAGAGTTAGCCTGGATTAGTGAAACAGACAAAAAATTGACATCTCTGGGTGACATCAGGCTTGAGCAAGACCAGACCTCCGCTCAGCTGCAGGTTCAAAAGGTGAAGGCACACATTTCCAGTTGCATCTACATGGTTTGTCAGTGTGCTCCAAGGAAATGCACTTGCATGATTGAATGTAACTTGGTCATTTTAACTGCTTTGCCTAATTGTTTTTGTTTTAGTCATACACTCTTTAAAAAAAAAATCTTTGTTTTGGTAAATACAGACATTCACCATGGAGATTTTGCGCCACAAGGATATTATTGATGAGCTTGTTAAATCTGGACATAAAATCATGAGCACATGCAGCGAAGAGGAAAAGCAGCCGATGAAGGTATGATCTCGTCCACGTGACTGATGTGAGACTTGTGAGCAAACAGCATGTGTGGGGCTTTCACTCTGAGAAAAGCGCTTTTCCTTTATCCACAGCTGCTGTTTAAACAGCTAAGTCATTAGTTTCAAATAAGGCGTTTTTCAAGCTTATAGAATAAGAGTGAAAGGAATACTCCTTAAGGGAATCACCCTGGGGATAATCTTTTTTAATAGACAGAAAAGCTGTTAAGGTTTGAGTCCTTGAGTAACTGGGATACATTAAGCATCCAATTAATGTTCTCTGTATTATCACTGTTATTATCAGTATAAATTGTTATTCTGTATGTCAGCTGTTGTTTATTGGCTTCAGGAACATTGGGGCCGCTGGAGCTGAAACAAAACTCAAAGTATGTGGTTCTCCCTAACTGAAATTCATTCTGTATAAAGTTACAGTAATCTGTATAGGAAAAAAAGGAGCGGAATCATTAAGGAAGTATTCAGTTTATGTAGTTTTAACGATCCTTTACATTGATGGAAAACCAGCCATAAATAAAAATGTTTAGTTCAATTCATAGTCAGACATCTGAGAAGCCTAAAGAAATTAATATATATTAATGCTTCTGGTAGGAAAATATCCCATGGCAAAAACAATATATACAAATGTATATGCGTAAGATCACATTTAAAAGACGGTGCATTGTTTTCAAGGTATACCATAGGCAAATAGTAGACTGTGCACTGTATATTAATACTTAATCTTTTATTTAAATACTCTACAGTGGCACTTCACTTGTTTATAATTTAATCTTTCCTTTATTATTTTTGTGAAGGTTCTGGTGTGAAAAATACAGATGATCATGAGAGAATTTTTGTGTTATTCTGTGGTTTATTGGATTGCTGTTGTGCTTTATCTTTTGCTTTTGGATTATGAAGTGAATTTGTACCATAATCGAGATCTCTGTGACCACCCCATAACATCAGTGGATAGCATAATGTTCTATTTTGCTTCTCATCTATTTAATTAATTTTGCTGACCAGCAGCTCCTCTTAGAATTTCATTTGTGAAAGAGAGTCCTTATGTTTTAACAGAAAGTAATGTCAGTGTTGCCAGGCTCATGCCAGACCTTTCTCTCACCTAGAAGACCTAGAAGAATGGCTGGAGAATTTTGCTTATTATGTTTGGAGAGCTCAGTGTCTTAGTCATAAAAACTTGAGGCTTTTTATTTATTCTTTTTTTTGTGGTTTTGTCACCTAATTTTTTTTGTTTTTGAGAAGTTCTGCATGTCATCAAATCCCCTGATTTTTGACAACTGCATAGAAATCCACTGCAGGAATATATCATCCTTTATCAGCCTGATCTCCAGTTGTACTTTCAAGACATTTTTTACATTTTTGCTATTTTCTACATGTGTATATGAAATTTTTTTTATTGTAGTAAGAACACACCATTAGCATACAATGGAATATTATTCAGCCTTGAAAAGGAGGGACTTCCTTATGCAACAACATGGGAGGGCCTTTCTTTAATTTAAAATGAACTTTTATACATAGAAGCAATTAAAATCGAACTAGCCTCTGTTCATTTACCATGCATTGTTGAGTGCTTACTCTGCACCAGGTATATTGTGCTGGACAAGCATTCTGGAGTATATATATGTGTTCCTTGGCCTGCCTGCCCGGTTAAACACATTTTGTCATCTGATTTTCTAGAAAAAACTGGACAAGGTATTGAAGAACTATGATGCCATCTGCCAGATAAACTCAGAGAGGTATCTGCAGTTAGAACGGGCACAGTCCCTGGTTAACCAGTTCTGGGAAACATATGAAGAACTTTGGCCGTGGCTGACAGACGTACAGAGGATCATCACTCAGCTTCCTGCCCCTGCCCTGGAGTACGAAACCCTGAGGCAACAGCAGGAAGAACATCGTGTAAGCTTGGTGCCAGAGAGTACTGGAGACCCCATGGAAAGAGAATCACGATTTTTAGGGTGTTTCTAATGCAGACACCTTCTGTGATGAGGAAGTTTTAGCGTTCTGGTCTGCACAGTTTGCTTACCTCCGAGTTGCTGCCCTGTTGTCCAGTTTTGCAGTGGGACGACTCATGTGGGCAGGCACACTGTGTATGTCATCATGATGTCACAGCTTTTACCCAGTAGTTTGCAGTGCAAACTGAGTACAGAAACAAAATCATTGTTTTAAAATGTTAGAGAAATAAGCTTTCGAAGTACTTTCAACTGATCATGTTGAATTGCTTTCAGTGTACACTAATTTGACTAATATATAGTGGTTAGAGCCATCCAGAATGTAAGCAAAATGTAGCAATACATGGAAGCAACATCAAATAGACAAGGACATTGAGCTTGGAGAAAATGTACGCTATAACAAATACGTCAAAATAGCATTGTTGTAAAATCGAATTCTGTGAAAAGGAAAAAATGCTGAAGTTTAAAGACAAATTGTCCCCCCACTTTTTTTTTTCTTTTCCTTTTGTACATGGAAATATTTTGAAGTTCTCTGCTTCTATAAGTTTACATGAGTAAACAAGAGAGTATATTTCCATCTACAAATATGTCATGTTTTAAACACATAAAATGGCATTATGAGGCCCTCATTTCAGTAGTCTCCGAAATGTTAATGTAGCTTAAAATTTTGCAAGGGTTTAAGTGAGAGGATTCAAGACTGTCAGAAGAAAGTCTGGAATTCTTGTTATTTATGATCTTGTGAACCTAGTTGCTCTCCCAGATCTGCACAAGATGTACCCTGAGACTTATCATTGTGTGTGTGCGTGTGTCAAGTTTAACTCAGGATATATTACATCATTGTTTGAAGTATGTAACATACTTATTAATCTTATTTGTTTACTTTTTTAGTGTATTAACATTGAAGAATATCTCTAAGTATTTGTTTAGAAGAGCTTTAGAGAACACTTTAATGCAAAATGGAAATTTTATGGCGTTCTATCTAAATAATTCAGTGGGAGACTTATAAACTATGTATAATTGAATTTAATTTTAGTAGAAAGGTTATTTTTGAGAGAAATCCTGATGCCTACCCACTGAATGATTTTTAGTATAAAATGTTTCATGGATTTCTTCTACTCTGAAGTGAGATCTGAATAGCTGTTTTCTAGCATAACATCAAATAGGACAAAAAGGATCATTATTGCATGGAATATTTCAAAATTGAGTTAATTTTCTTGTTTGGCATTATCTTTCAGTTCTCAAAACAAATGTATGATCTTTATTTAGAAAGGGAGCTTCAAAACTTCGTAGCCAAGTCTTCAAATTGTTCAAGCTAAATTTTATAGAATATTTGCAGCATTTCTTCTGCAACTCTACAGCATCCTCTTCACTGTTCTTGGGAACATCTTCTAGTTCATTCTAGCCAGGAATGAAAAATGGCCCCGAGAGCTGTGTTATAAATAAATGGTAGATCTCTTTTAAGTTCACATTAAGTATCTCCAGCATGAGTGGACTCTTAGGATAGCTGCCAAGAATCATTTTGTTACCTATGAGGCAAAAGACATCTCCTGCTGGGCCCTTTCTCCATGTGCACACATCCCCAAGTAGGTATCCCGTGGCTTTTTTCTTGTCTGTCATGGAATGGTCTTAAGAAGGCTCATCTGGCTACCTCCCAGCAAAGGTGTCTCATGGTGATGCTGCACAGGTGAGATCTACTTAGACTCCAGGCCACTCAAGAACTTTCAGCAGAGATTCCTTACTTTACTGAGAGTCTCTTGGTAATCAAAGTGTGAGCTTGTTTTCAAACATGGCTTCGAGAATGTTGAAGCCAGAGCTCGTGTGACACGTTTCTTCCCCATGAGATTGCATGGTGGCTGGTCTTACTGTCACCACTTCCATTCTGTAAAACAGCATGAAGATACCAAACAATGTAAAACACAAGTAGGAAATCACAGCGGGCTGTGTAGATTCAGTAGACGTTCCTCCTTTTTTTTTTTACAAATTGAATTTGTGTTTATTTAGCTCTTTTCCAAAAGAGTTTTGAGACCGTCTTCAGAAAAACTTCAAAAATAGGGATAGTACATTGGGGATTGTTCATGATGTAATGAACCAGTTTTCTCAACCACTTTGGAAATAATTTATATGACTGATTTTAGTGGCACTTTTAATAAAAATCCAGGTATGTGGCCGTCCTGGTGATTCTGCTTGATGAATGATGGAAGTTAAAATATTTACAGGGAAAGATCGCTTTCCTCTAGACTGTCTTTCCTGAATATAATTTCTCTCAGAGAGGCTTTTCTTAGGGGCTGGATAGCAAACAGTTTGGAGACACATCTTCTGGTGAGGACGAGAAACTGCTGATTAGGGAACCTCATGAATAATGGAGTACAGTAGAGGGCACCTCAATGCTGCACGGAGGTCTGCCCCAGAGAAACCTGCAGGCAGTCATGGGAGACCCTGGATTCCGTGGAGTGTAAAGATTCCAGATTGATCCATTTCCCTAGAAGGAATGGGGCTCCACCTGGATTCCACGCCCCCTCATTAGCATCAGTATCATTGTATCTCTTGATTAGATGATACTGTATTATGCATAATATTCATAGGTCACATATTTTTCCTTAAATACACTTTATAGATAATGCTCAGTATACAGCTGTGTATTTGATGGATTGATTATCCTTGCAGCCATTAACATTTAAAAATAAATACAGATAGATTTGTTTATGTTTATATATCATACATATCATATATGTACATAGAACAGACTCACAGATATATAATGTAATATATATGGACATATTTTGTATTGGTTTACATATAATGTAATGACAATCCCTTGGGAGCTTAAATCCCCCTAACTTAGCTTTATCTGTCATTGTTCTCTCTCATCATTGTGTCTACCTTCTACTGTGCTTTTTTCCTCTTCCTTTCTTCCTCTCCCTCCCTCTCCCTTCCTTCCTTTTGAATAACTTTTGTATGTATCATGAGTGTGCAGAAAGGAATACAGAGAGTTATGGCTCGGTCTCTGTAGGTTGGGATGTAGTGAGTTCATAATCCTTTCATGTAATATGACCCTTGGCTAATACTCTCGTCAGACTGTACTGCTCTCGGTAGGAAAGGCGTAATGAAACTGGGATTCATTATTTCACTCATCCAGCATTTTTGCATGTACCCTGAAAAGGACTTTGACATGACCAGACCGTTGTTTAATCTTTGTGTCAGGGGATCTCTCCCTGGCAGAGGGTTGTGCGTTCAGTGCCTTGTGACGAGAGGGTGTTTGTGTGGAGTTTCTTGCCAGCTGGATGCGCTGCGGATGTTGACAGCTGTACTGTGGAGGTGTGCCTCTGAGAAACTGAGACGCTGTTTGCTTTGTTATAGCAACTGCGAGAGTTGATAGCCGAACACAAGCCGCATATAGATAAGATGAACAAAACTGGGCCGCAGTTACTGGAATTGAGCCCGAGGGAAGGGTTTTCTATCCAAGAGAAGTACGTGGCTGCTGACACTCTCTACAGTCAAATTAAAGAAGATGTCAAAAAGCGGGCTGTGGCGCTGGATGAAGCCATTTCTCAGTCTGCTCAGGTAATGCTTTGCACCAGCAGTGCGATGGTCTCCCCGACAGCAGAGTGTGGAAAGACATTTCCCGGATGTGCTGATTCAATTCCAGCTAAAATTGTTTCACTGCATTAACTCTGAGTATTGACGTTTTGGTCTCTGAGGTGATATTTGCCAGTGTCCGATCCTTATATTTCTCCGCCTGCTTATATATAAATAAAACATAATTTTCAATGATTTAAGAAGCATACAGCTGTCATCGTTGTCCAGATACCTAAATAAGTGCCCATCCAGAGTAGAATGCAGTGTTTACCATTGGAAGAAATGAAAGAAAGTGTTACTATCATCATTAATAAAACATTCCCAAGACAGCAATAGAAGAAAGACTATGAATGCTAGGCTGAATAAGAAGGAAAAAATTTGCAGTTGGAAATCGATTTTTTTTTTTTTTTCGTTTTGAGAATACCTTTTTCAAGAAGTTGATTTGCAGTTACCTACAGATTTTCCGTTTTGAAGGTTTTGGTTTTTATCGTTAGATCACTGGCATGAGAGCGGTCCATTTTCTGTAATCCTGACCGATAATTCCTTTAATGTTGAGCATAGTGTGGAATCTATAAATGAACAAGTGTTCGTAACTTTGCTTCATTGTCTGTGGTGCCTTTGCAAGTGGAAATTTAAAATTCTTTCATGGATCTGACTATGTGTTTGGCCAGGAATTAAATATAAACTTCCATTACAACCTCAGGAAGGTTTCTGTTTTTTTTTTTAATTTTTAAACATTTTTTAGTTCAGGAAACTTATAACTTAAGAAATCCCTTTCATCTCATCAAAACTGCCCATGAATTTTACATTTAATAATATAACTTTTCGAGGATGCCAAAATAATCAGTAAAAGTGAATAAAACTATCAGTGTTGATAGACAAACACCCAGATTATTGAACCTAATTTTCAAAGTTAATTTGAATTATGGTAAGATGAAGCACTAGTAAAATGCTGCTGTCAAGTGGTCCAATTATATATTAACATATACAGTTTCTTAATGAATTTACTCAGTTATTTGCAAGAAGCAGTCCCATCCCCATAAGCAGTGTGACACGGAGAGGTGCCTATGAGTTGTGATTTTAGGAATGTCTTCACACACCAGCTGGATATAACTCTTTGGATGGATGTGTTCACAGAAGGGCCAAGGTTTCATTCTTGACTGTGACATTAGATAGGTGTGTTATCATTTTAAATCCCACCCTTGGCCTCACAGGTCTTTTCCTCCATAAATGGCCCTTCTCTTTTACTCCCAGTTCCACGACAAGATCGACCAGATCCTGGAGAGCCTGGAGCGTGTGGTGGAGCGTCTGCGGCAGCCGCCTTCCATCTCAGCAGAGGTGGAGAAGATCAAGGAGCAGGTCAGTGAGAATAAGAACGTGGCCGTGGACATGGAGAAGCTGCAGCCTCTGTACGAGACCCTCAGGCAGAGGGGAGAGGAGATGATCGCTCGGTCCCAGGGCACTGACAAGGACATATCTGCCAAAGGTAATCCTTTCAGGATGAGGGAACCACTGAACTTTACTCAAAACAATTGTGAATGTTCCTTGACAGTCCAGTTGCATATCAACATGCCAGATTTTAGAAAAGGTATTGCAGATGTGACATGTTCGGGGTGGAAGGGCTGTGCACACCAGTCCCTTGTTAATGTCTTCCTGTGTTTGTGAAATCAGTTGAGTAACTACAACATGTGCCATGATACAAAAACCATATGTTCTCTGGGCCCTTTAAATCAGTTGGTTAAGCATAATGCTAGTAAGACCAAACCTAAGGGTATTTTTTCCTCTGACTACACTACTTTATGTCATGGATACTCTGTCCCATAGCCACAGAAATGGCAACCAGGACCCTAGCCAAGCACCTTAAATGTCTGAGCTGGGGTCAAAAGGAAGGGCCTGTGCAGAGGTCAGTGGAAATTCACGGTAAGAGGACTCTAGAAGTAAGCCCAAAATATGTATCCTGCTTTGTTGTGTTCCTGCGACTAAGCAGATATCTCTATTCTTGATTTGGAGAGCGTAAAGAATATACTAGGGCCAGCCTTGGTGAACTCAGGTCTCCCCTGAGTTCACATGCCTCTGAGCATTGTCTTTTGTCAGGAAACCTTGGTTCCGGAGGAGCAGGACACCCTCAGATCCTGTATTTGCCTGGAAAGGCGGTTGGGCCCAGTGATACCCAGTAGACTAGGCTCAACCCAAATTTGGTCCAGGTTTAGATCCTTGGAAAATTGAATGATTGTTCCTGGGTGAATGAGAACGTTGTGCTTTATTGCTTAAAGGGTGTGTCTTTTTGATATTGTTCTGCTCTGTAGCTGTTCAGGATAAGCTAGACCAAATGGTTTTCATTTGGGAGAACATACACACACTGGTGGAAGAAAGGGAAGCCAAGCTACTGGATGTGATGGAATTAGCAGAGAAGTTCTGGTGTGATCACATGTCACTGGTGGTCACCACTAAAGATACTCAAGACTTCATCCGGGATCTGGAGGATCCTGGGATCGATCCCTCGGTAGTAAAACAACAGCAGGAAGCAGCAGAGGTAAGCAGAGAATCTCATTTAAAGTTTAAAAAATAGGGCTTCCCTGGTGGCGCCGTGGTTGAAAGTCCGCCTGCCGATGCAGGGGACACGGGTTCGTGCCCCGGTCCGGGAAGATCCCTCATGCCGCGGAGCGGCTGGGCCCGTGAGCCATGGCCGCTGAGCCTGCGCGTCAGGAGCCTGTGCTCCGCAACGGGAGAGGCCACAGCAGCGAGAGGCCCGCGTACCAAAAAAAAAAAAAAAAAAAGTTTAAAAAATAAGTTGTGGTAGCATGAATGTTGGATTCCTTTGGTATAAATATTTGGAATTACACTATTAGAATTTATATTTGGTCCTGAAAGTGGAATGCACAGAGATGTAGTAGGGGACAGAGTCCACCCACAGGTTTCCCATGGAGAATGTTTATTTAGAAAGTTTCTCTCCATCCCCATTGTTTCTGCCTTACTTCAGGGGCCTCGTCATCTCTCTTTCTTGCCTAAGAAAGTAATCTGAGCGGTACCCCTGCCTGTGGAGTCTCTTTTCCCACCAGCCTCTAACCTTTTTGCCCATTGTCCCTCTAGATCTCCTGCTGGTTAAAAGCCCTCAAGGCGTCCACTGCCTACTGCCTAAAGTCCAAACTACCTGGAACACAGTATCAACCTTTTCCATCCCAGCCTAGCTCAGGCCTGTGTTTCCAAAGTCATTTTTTTTCTACTGCTCCTTTACCAAGCTCCTTCTCTTATGGCTTTCTCTGAAGCTGCCGTGCTCTTTCTAGCGTCTGAATCTTTGCACATTTTATTTCCTTAGCCTAGAATATCTTTCCTGCCACTCTCCTTGGCAGATCCCACTCAAGCTTCAAGGTTCAGTTGGGTTGCCAGCCTCCACCCTCTTGTATACTCAGCTGAGTTAGTCCATCCGTATAACATTCTCATCACGCAAAGGACTTAACGCAGAGCATGACTTATCGTTGACTGTACCTCTGTCTTTCCCAGTGGACTCAGAGCCCCTTGAGTGGAATAGTCATGTCTAATTTTCTCTGTATCTCCGATGCCTGGTTTGGGGCATGTTCATCCTTGGTAAATAAATGCATCTTGAATGAATAAGTGTACTTAACCGAGAAAATGAAAGCAAGGTAGAATACTGCATTTCTGTCATAGTTTTTGTTTGTTTGTTTGTTTGGTACTTTACATGTCCTGGGGTAAAAATGAAAATCTAGAGTTAGATTATCCTAAATCTACTAAGCAAATTACATTAATTTGTGTGAAGTCTCTGAACTTATATGATACTACGTCTATTTTAAATGTGTGTTGCCAAACTAGTTGGTTTAAAAAACAAAAACAAAATGGCTTTCCATGCTTTTCAGTATTGTCGATTTTTTTTTTGAAAGACTTATTCTGGTATATGTTACATGGAATTATTTCCTAAATACTGTCTTTATAATAAGCATTTGACATTTGTTCCTCAAAGGACACTGATTTTTCTTTAAAATGGCTCTTGTGTTCCCTTGTTGAAAAAATTTAGTGCCAAAACTTAGAAAACAGAATGAAGAAAATAAAAATTGGTTACAATCCTGCCTCCTAGAAATAACTACCATCAATGTCTTGTGCATCTTTTTAGTTTCATTGTGGTTTGGCTTTAAAGTAAGGCTGTCATTTCTTATTCTAGGTCATAAGGGAGGAGATAGACGGATTGCAGGAAGAGCTGGATATGGTTATTAACCTGGGTTCTGAACTCATTGCCGCTTGCGGGGAACCCGACAAGCCCATTGTTAAGAAGAGTATAGACGAGGTACAACCTGCATATTTTCTACTCTTATCAGAATGGTTTTTTAAAAGGATTTTTCTAACTAAAACATATTTGATAGAAGTAGTCGGAAACTTAGCATATGATACTGAAAGAGTTCTAATATTTACATTGTAGTTAAATTCAGCCTGGGATTCTCTAAATAAAGCTTGGAAAGACCGGGTGGACAGACTTGAGGAGGCAATGCAGGCTGCTGTTCAGTACCAGGATGGACTGCAGGTAAGGCTTACAGGGTCTCCTGGAGGGAGGGATCAGGTGATAAGTGATGCTTACAAATTCACGCATCAGTATGTCCCCGGAGCTGCAAGTGTGATGCAGTTAACTCACCTGCTTCAATTCATGCTTTGCCTTTTCGAAGAGATTTCTGACACTGGAGATATGTACAGATTCATATACACCCCTAAACACATTCTTATACACACATTCAGTGAAATTTACTTTGAAAAGAAATATTTTAACTTTTTAAAGTGAAAGTCACAGTATTTTTCATAAATGGCTCAACACCAGACAGTGAAATGGAGCTGAGTCTGAGCTCTGCTCTAGAGCCGAGTGGAATAAAATGAAAGGAGTAAACACTATCTAAAAATGTCACTAAGTGTAGCACAAGTCAGATGTAAAGAAATTTGATTTGAAGCCAGTGTTCCCGGTGAACTAAAATAGATTTCTATTTTATTAGGTCATAATCTGTCTTGCAAAAAGTGTTTTCTTCTTTCCCATGTATATAATTCCTTTTAATGGTTGTTTTTCACATCACTCAAGGGTTCTCATTCAGTTCATTAACTAGTTTTTAAGTTTATTTTTTTAATATTAAAAATTCTCCTGTCAGTTGAGGCCAACTCAGGGATATTTCTCTCCCTACCTTCCTTAACTTTATTCCATTTCCTAACAGAGTGGCAGCAGTTGAATCCTTCATCCAACCATATGGAAAAGGCCTCTCTAAGTATTTCCATAACACCAAGAGAATATTATTTTTAAAGCTCAGATGAGAACATCTTTTCCCTTTTATTAGGCCACTTCATTTCTATATTTATAAAAATAAATATCACAAGCCCAGCTTTATGCCAGCAGAAAAGTGTTTTGAACTTTGCAAATATATAAAAAATTCACTACAAGTGACACCTTATTATAACCCCCCCACTCCTTTTTTTTTAACCAAAGTGATAATTTATTGGTTGGATAGCAGTGGCCAGTAACCAGTCAAGCTCTACGTCCATCTGTGAGGCCAGATCGTGATTTTCAAATTCGTTTGGTGGGTCACAGAGGTTGTATCCTCTCCTGGGGCTGGAGATGGCTCTGCCACCACTGCACCCGTTAGCCCCAGGAGGTCAGGGTCACAGCTGGACACGAAGGCTTGTCTCATCACCGTTGCTAGAAAAACAAGGCCCATCACAGGTCCTGCTGGTCCTAGGTCAGTAGCATCACATGTGTGGGGATGAAAGGCAGTGATGGATTAAAAGAGCTGTAGGTAAGTGTCCAAAGCTGCAGACACTCCAGAGGTTTCAAGGTTTGATTGTAAAGTGAAAGGCATTTTATTTCCCAAGTTGCTGCTCACGTTCTTAGGGTTTATCATGATCAGTTTAAACTACCAGATATTTCCCAAGGTTTTTTTTCTCAGTACTGTATGGCCTGGCAACTTCATTAAATGGCAGAATAATTTTGTGTATTCAGAACCTGAAAAAAAAAATGTGAGTGGAGCCTTTTTAAAAAAGATTGTTTGTGTTGCCTAAAACGAACAAGAAGATAGGAGATTTTGAAGTTTTGTCGCAGTTCAGAATAATGGTCTTAATCATTATACGTGCAGGATTTTAATGCTAATCTCAGTAATACAGAAGAGTTTACTTGAGACAAATTGTTTCACGTGCCAAACAGTAAACTTCTTGATTATTTGAATGAACAGATGGGTTTGAATCTTTTTCTCTCAATATATTTATACAATCTGCCTTTTAGGCAGACAGAGTACAGAGAATTTTATTTTGTGTGGTGAATTTATAAAACTTTTTTTTCAAATAGACTTTTCTTGAAAGTTCTCAATATTCTAAGATTCTATTCAAGATAGAATTTCTTCTACAAATTTGGATGCAAAATTGGAGGTTTCATCTATTTCATATTTGGGATAACTGTTCCAGTATGTTGCCACTTTTACCTTATTTGTAAAACAGGCTCATTGCTTAATATCTTTACAGATTTATGATTATACTTTTCTATTGCACTTGAGGTGTTGTAGTAATTTCAAATATACTGTTATAATAACATGACCTAACGTGTTTTTCAGGCAATATTCGACTGGGTAGATATTGCAGGTGGCAAATTGGCTTCATTGTCTCCAATTGGAACAGATCTTGAAACTGTCAAGCAGCAGATTGAGGAGCTGAAGGTATGGGTAGGAGCTGAGAAATTCATCAAACGTTGCATTTTTAAGTTCTTGATTCATGGGATGCTTTATGCAAATTTATTTTATATAATTGAAGTGTTACATTTTGATTATGGAACTGGTTTAATATAGTGCCTGCACATAATAGGTTATGTATAAGTGCTCGTTAAATAAAGGATACAAAATACTAGTAGTTTTTCTTACTAAATCAATTCCTGTTCATTATAGAAAAATCAGAAAAATGCAAATTAGCAAAACAAAATGTTATGTAACCAGAATCAAGCACTCGTAAGATTTGATTTATAGCCTTTCATATATCCTCATACTGGGTGTAGGATGAGGTATGGGGGCGTGCGTGTGTGTGTGTGTGTGTGTGTGTGTGTGTGTGTGTGTGTGTGTTTGACATATTACATATGTATACTATACTGTAAGGATTTTTAGAACTTTATTATTCTGTAGTGTGTTATTGTCACTGATACATATACAGCAACATTTCTGTTTTCTTTGTTGTGTTCAGAGTAATTCAATTAGTCCAACAGGCTAAAGAAGGATCCCGTGAGTGGATGGGATTGGATGGGATCATAGTGTTTCCCAAAACGTTTGTTTTGTAAATGCTTGTTGTTTCCCATCTGCTTTCCTCTGTAATTTTTTTCCTTTGTGGTTCTTGATCTCCAGCTGTGAAAATGGCTGAACCGTTTCCTCTGAATTCCTCTGTGCTGATGCTCATTTATCAAAGTGGGAGCAACTATTTCCTCCCTAATTTTAAAGTCTCTATCTACAGAGACATCACAGCCCTTTCAATGAACTCTACTAGATTTTTACATAAAATTATTATCTGGCTTTAAAAGAGTAGCATTTTTATCTCTAAGTGTGATATAGAATATTTCATTTAGAAAAAAATTGTTTCTTCTTGAGAATTTTACTGTTACCATCATTAGATGGTGATTTTTTTTTTTTACTCTGTCTGCTCATGTAGTAAACACATGATATCCTTTATGTACAATTACAGGTGTGGAGGAGGGGTTTTTTTGGGTTTTACATATATCTCAGCAGTTTTCATACAGCACACTGGATGAGGTGCTTGCCCTTAAATCAGGTGTCTGAAGTTGCATCTCCCTTCATCCACTTACTAACCAAATGGCCTCAGAAAATTTGTCTAACTGCTCTCACTTCTGTGTCCTTGGCTTAATTGGGGATAAAATGATTTTCTTTATAAGTTTATTGAGAACAACTTGACTATAGCAAGTGTTCACTATGCTTTTGTTATTATTTTTAATTATTATTTTAACTTGCTTGAAAAAAATTGATACTGCTTAGCCATTAATTCTTTATTATTTAATTATTTACTATTAGAGATTAAAATCAATACTTTATGAAAAGACAGTTTCCTATTACATGTAACCACTGGCTAACCTGTATTGGTTGGCAAAGCCAGGATTATTACCTACATGTCATTAAGCACCAAGTGAGAGTAATGTTATTCTGAGTCAGTGCAAAGGATAAATAAATACTAATAAACACAGCATAGCAGGGAATTCCCTGGCGGTCCATTGGTTAGGACTCAGCACTTCCACTGCCGAGGACCTGGTTCGATCCCTGGTCAGGGAACTAAGATTCCCGCAAGCCGCATAGCATGGCCACAAAGAAAAATAATATAAATAAATAAACAAACACAGCATAGCTACAGAAAACACAGAGCGTTCAGTGACTGCAAGATGTGTGTGTGTTTTGAGCAGGAAATAATGTGAGTTTCTTAGAGATTTTTTTTCTGGGTTTCATATATGTAAATATATATTTTGTTTTCTTCTTTCCTATAATTTCAGAACTCATTTATTGAATATGTATAATTAGACCCTGGAAGAAGTTCATCCTTGAAATTTGTTAGTTCTTTATTGTAGAGAACAGAAGTGAAATAGCAAAATTATAAATAAAAAATCGTTCCATCAGAAAACGTTGAATGAAAAGATTTCTTTTTTTTAATTTAATTTTTATTTTATACTGGAGTATAGTTGATTTACAATGTTGTGCTAGTTTCAGGTGTGAGAAAAGGTTTCTTTTCATCATTTTTTATCTACAGTTTTTTCATCAGTAAACCCTGTGTTAGATTTTATTCCTCTTCACCCCACCCCAATAAAAAGTGTGAATTAGAACAAACATCTAACCTGTAGAATTTTTGTTTGTTTAAAGTTACTGAAGAGAACCTGCTGTATAAAAATATAAATAAAATAAAATTCAAAAATTCCAAAAAAATAAAAAGATAAAGTTACTGATGTATAACAAATCTTCCTTGTATGCCTCCTTTTTTAAAAAATAGCAATTTAAGTCAGAGGCGTATCAACAACAGATAGAAATGGAGAGACTGAACCATCAGGCAGAGCTCCTGCTAAAGAAAGTAACAGAAGAAAGTGATAAACACACTGTTCAGGACCCACTGATGGAGCTGAAATTGATATGGGACAGTCTAGATGAGAGGATCATCAATAGACAGGTAAATACCAATTTCAGGTTCATATAATAATGTAAAATAACTGTTAAAAAGTAAAATTAGGGGATCCTGGACATAAACTTCAGAAGCCCCTAAATTCTTTTATTTCCTTGGAACTTTTCCTGCTTCTCACATGCTGTTTTTTTAACCACAGAGTTTCAAACTTAAAATATATGAGGATATGATGATCGGGCTTCATTGGATTTGCTTAAAGACTTATGCAGCAGGAAGCAATTGAACAGTTCACTCTTGTTTTATAAATGTGGGTCATCCATCCTATCAGACTCGTGGATCGATTGTCTTCCTCTCTGTCTGCAGCACAAGCTGGAGGGCGCTCTGTTAGCACTGGGGCAGTTCCAGCACGCACTGGACGAGTTGCTGGCGTGGCTCACGCACACTGAGGGCTTGCTCAGCGAACAGAAGCCTGTCGGAGGAGACCCCAAGGCCATTGAAATTGAACTCGCCAAGCATCATGTACGTAGCTGTTACTGCATCCTCTCTTTCTTCTCTCTGCATTTCTAGTGTCACCAGATGTTTCTGGTCTGCTGATTTTTTAGGCATTTATGGTTTTAACCCATGTTCCTATTTGACATTGGCGACATAAGGTTGAACTACTTAAAATGCACTTCTTAAAAGGTGATAATCAGGCTTCCCTGGTGGCGCAGTGGTTGAGAGTCCGCCTGCCAATGCAGGGGACACAGGTTCATGCCCTGGTCCAGGAAGATACCACATGCCGTGGAGCGGCTGGGCCTGTGAGCCATGGCCACTGAGCCCGCGTGTCCGGAGCCTGTGCTCCGCGACGGGAAAGTGATAATCAAAATGTTTTTCTCATTGGTCAAGGCAGTTATTGTCAAAAATAGCAAGAATGGGGAATTTTGGGCTAAACGTTAGGAGGACTGCATGACCAACACTGGAGGTTTAAATTTCTGATTATACCTGTGCTTGGATGAAGGTAACATAGTTTTAAAAGCTGTTGGGGGCAGCCTGGCAAGTCACAGTTATCCTGCAGGCTCTGTGCGTGTTTCCTCTGGTCACCCTTCCCTCCACGCGTCTCTCCCTTGCTGTGTTTTGGCTTGTCATATATTTCTGTCTGTCTGTACATCTCTCATCATGTTGGGGTTTGTCCTTCTGTTTCTTTCTCTTACTTTTCACTGGCTTTTTGTGTCTTAGTCCTTTTCTTTCCGAGGTAGTTTTTTAAACTATTTATTATGTTTAGAAGAGTTTTTACATGTCATGTACTTGATTGAAAGCTTATAAGTGGAAAATTTTTATCTTGAGATATATGCAAAATAGTTTCATATTTTGTCATCTTTGTGGCACTTGGTTGATGATTATTAACAGAAAATTCCCCGTCTTAAGTCAACGAGGCTTAATGAATAGAATTTATGCCCAGTAGAGTTTATCCTGACATTCAGCAGGCTTTCATAGAACTTTTAACATACACATTATAGTGGTGTCTTACTTAAAGTTAGGTCCTTAATCCTAATCTTAAATAAGTTTTCCTTGATTATCATATAGAAACATTTGATTATTTTACATATTAACAGCATTTTAAAATAAGAGGTTTATAGCGCTTTAAGATCATGATATTTTTGATTATTCTTGCTTTAGTTCTTCTTCCTTCATGTGTTTCCCCACAGTAATTGTTCCCTAATTTAAATTTTTCTTCCTTTTTTACCTCTTTCTGTCTGTATTTATAATCATTGCCCAGCCATATCTGATTAAGCAATTAGGACTTATTTTGCATCATTAATATTTGTCCTCATTTAATATCTATATTATACCTTTGCTAAGAGCAATAATGACCAGTCACACTGACTCTGCATGTAACCAAAATGTTTATTCTCATAGGGTGAGTTTATAGCATTTACATTTTCATAAACTCAGCCATTGTCCTAAAAGTCACATACATCAGTGACAGGAACTTTGTAGAAGATGGTAGAGGTGGGAACATGCGGCACCCTGGTCCAGTTATTTTGGTGGAGATGAGTTAGGGACCTTTAGTTTCCTTTAGTCAGGGATATTTTCTCCTTCCATTTCTTTCTTTTTAAAAAAATTTTATTGAAGTATAGTTGATTTACAATGTTGTGTTAATTTCCACAGTACAGCAAAGTGATTCAGTTATACATATATATTCTTTTCCATTATATTTTATCACAGGACATTGAATATAGTTCCCTGTGGTATACAGTAGGACCTTGTTGTTTATCCACCCTCCATATATACTAGTTGGCATCTGCTGGCCCCAAACTCCCAATCCTTCACTCCCCACTCTGATTCCATTTCTGAAGGTCAAAGTTCAAGGACTCAGAATTGCCAGCACAATTGCTGGAGGAAGGGAGGGAAGATTCCCATCCCTGTCCCGCCTTCTTCTCTGGCTCCCAGGCCGTGGCTTATGTAGCAGGGCTCCAACCATTTATAAGAACGAATTTTATAGAATTATCTTTTATGTTTTGACTGTGAAAATATTTAACTCTTACCTTTTGAAAGTGGTGCCTACGTTAACATATCCAAGTACCTGCTTCTTATAAAGATCACTGCTTACTCAGTTGATTTTATAACTTTTGAAAAACCTCCCTCACCAGATGCCTCAGAACACAAGTGGATGGAGTCAGAGAAGCAGTGATCAGGGACGGTTCGTGCCCTTGCCTGAAATCCTTCTGGTCTGGGTTTCCCAGATGTGGGTTGTCCCTCCCAGGACGACAGATGACACTCCTCTCCTGTTGCCAACCCGAGTCTGAGTGTAGGGGGAAGGGTTATCACAGACTTTTACCAACAATAGAGGAAGATTTCTTCTGGTTTCCAAAAGCATAGCAGTCTTCTTGAAAGGAAACTGTTACTAAGCTGTATTTGTTCTTTGAGGTAATTCTTTTCAGTATAAGAAATTGATTTTTTTAGCCTGCAGTTGTTTTTTGCACTTACCACTCTTGCCCCATGTTAGTGCATTTAAGTGTTATTAATCTATTCTTATATTCCCACCGGATAATAGAATAAGAAGGCATTATTTACTGGGATCTGTCATAGGCATTTCATATCGTATTTTCTAGTAAGAGAACAGCTAAATCGTGGAATGCTGGACTCACGTATTCCCCAGTAAATGGTGAAATCTCTTTCTCTTTAATGTTAGGGCCTCCTGGGGTTCATTCCTGTCACCTGAGCAGTTAACTCTAGCACCCTTAAAACCAGAGATGATAAAAGGGTATTCTGTGGGCTTCCCTGGTGGCGCAGTGGTTGAGAGTCCGCCTGCCGATGCAGGGGACACGGGTTCGTGCCCCGGTCTGGGAGGATCCCACATGCCATGGAGCGGCTGGGCCCGTGAGCCGTGGCCGCGGGCCTGCGCATCTGGAGCCTGTGCTCCACAACAGGAGAGGCCACAAGAGTGAGAGGCCCCTGTACTGCAAAAAAAAAAAGGTATTCTGTGATCATTTGTTTCCTTTTTTTTTTTTACATCTTTTTTGGAATGCTTTACAATGGTGTGTTAGTTTCTGCTTTATAACAAAGTGAATCAGTATTACATATACATATATCCCCATATCTCTTCCCTCTTGCATCTCCCTCCCTCCCACCCTCCCTATCCCACCCCTCTAGGAGGTCACAAAGCACGGAGCTGATCTCCCTGTGCTATGTGGCTGCTTCCCACTAGCTATCTATTTTACGTTTGGTAGTGTATATATGTCTATGCCACTCTCTCACTTTGTCCCAGCTTACCCTTCCCCCTCCCCATATCCTCAAGTCCATTCTCTAGTAGGTCTGTGCCTTTATTCCCATCTTGCCCCTAGGTTCTTCATGACCACTTTTTTTTTTTTTAGATTCCATATATATGTGTTAGCATACGGTATTTGTCTTTCTCTTTCTGACTTACTTCACTCTGTATGACAGACTCTAGCTCCATCCACCTCACTACAAATAACTCAATTTCGTTTCTTTTTATGATTGAGTAATATTCCATTGTATATATGTGCCACATCTTCTTTATCCCTTCATCTGTCGATAGACACCTAGGTTGCTTCCATGTCCTGGCTATTGTAAATAGAGCTACAGTGAACATTGTGGTACATAACTCTTTTTGAATTATGGTTTTCTCAGGGTATATGCCCAGTAGTGGGATTGCTGGGTCATATGGTAGTTCTATTTTTAGTTTTTTAAGGAACCTCCATACTGTTCTCCATAGTGGCTATGTCAATTTACATTCCCACCAACAGTGCAAGAGGGTTCCCTTTTCTCCACACCCTCTCCACCATTAATTGTTTGTAGATTTTTTGATGATGGCCATTCTGACCGGTGTGAGATGATATCTCATTGTAGTTTTGATTTGCATTTCTCTAGTGATTAATGATGTTGAGCATTCTTTCATGTGTTTGTTGGCAGTCTGTATATCTTCTTTGGAGAAATGTCTATTTAGGTCTTCTGCCCATTTTTGGATTGGGTTGTTTGTTTTTTTGTTATTCAGCTGCATGAGCTGCTTGTATATTTTGGAGATTAATCCTTTGTAAGTTGCTTCATTTGAAAATATTTTCTCCCATTTGGAGGGTTGTCTTTTGGTCTTGTTTATGGTTTCCTTTGCTGTGCAAAAGCTTTTAAGTTTCATTAGGTCCCATTTGTTTATTTTTGTTTTTATTTCCATTTCTCTATGAGGTGGGTGAAAAAGGATCTTGCTGAGATTTATGTCATAGAGTGTTCTGCCTGTGTTTTCCTCTAAGAGTTTGATAGTGTCTGGCCTTACATTTAGGTCTTTAATCCATTTTGAGTTT
This sequence comes from Delphinus delphis, assembly GCF_949987515.2. Lineage (NCBI taxonomy): Eukaryota > Metazoa > Chordata > Mammalia > Artiodactyla > Delphinidae > Delphinus > Delphinus delphis. Next base: position 43,779,550 of record NC_082692.2, on the reverse strand, counting down.
ACTTTTGTGTATGGTGTTAGGGAGTGTTCTAATTTCATTCTTCTACATGTAGCTGTCCGGGTTTCCCAGCACCATTTATTGAAGAGGCTGTCTTTTCTCCATTGTATATTCTTGCCTCCTTTATCAAAGATAAGGTGACCATATGTGCGGGGGTTTATCTCTGGGCTTTCTATCCTGTTCCATTGATCTGTATTTCTGTTTCTGTGCCAGTACCATACTGTCTTGATTACTGTAGCTTTGTAGTATAGTCTGAAGTCAGGGAGCCTGATTCTTCCAGCTCCGTTTTTCCTTCTTAAGATTGCTTTGGCTATAAGGGGACTTTTCTGTTTCCATACAAATCGTGAAATTTTTTGTTCTAGTTCTGTGAAAAATGCCAGTGGTAGTTTGATAGGGATTGCATTGAATCTGTAGATTGCTTTGGGTAGTATAGTCATTTTCACAATGTGATTCTTCCAATCCAAGAACATGGTATATCTCTCCATCTATTTGTATCATCTTTAATTTCTTTCATCAGTGTCTTATAATTTTCTGCATACAGGTCTTTTGTCTCCTTAGGTAGGTTTATTCCTAGATAATTTATTCTTTTTGTTGCAATGGTAAATGGGAGTGTTTTCTTAATATCACTTTCAGATTTATCATCATTAGTGTATAGGAATGCAAGAGATTTCTGTGCATTAATTTTGTATCCTGCTACTTTACCAAATTCATTGATTAGCTCTAGTAATTTTCTGGTAGCATCTTTAGGATTCTCTATGTATAATATCATGTCATCTGCAAACAGTGACAGACTTACCTCTTCTTTTCCTATTTGGATTCCTTTTATTTCTTTTTTTTCTCTGATTGCTGTGGCTAAAACTTCTAAAACTATGTTGAGTAATAGTGGTGAGAGTGGGCAACCTTGTCTTGTTCCTGATCTTAGTGGAAATGGTTTCAGTTTTTCACCATTGAGGACGATGTTGGCTGTGGGTTTGTCACATATGGCCTTTATTATATTGAGGTAAGTTCCCTGTATGCCTACTTTCTGGAGGGTTTTTATCATAAATGGGTGTTGAATTTTGTTGAAAGCTTTCTCTGCATCTATTGGGATGATCGTATGGTTTTTCTCCTTCAGTTTCTTAATGTGGTGTATCATGTTGATTGATTTGCGTATATTGAAGAATCCTTGCATTCCTGGGATAAACCCACTTGATCATGGTGTATGATCCTTTTAATGTGCTGTTGGATTCTGTTTGCTAGTATTTTGTTGAGGATTTTTGCATCTGTGTTCATCAGTGATATTGGCCTGTAGTTTGCTTTCTTTGTGACATCTTTGTCTGGTTTTGGTATCAAGGTTATGGTGACCTTGTAGAATGAGTTTGGGAGTGTTCCTCCCTCTGCTATATTTTGGAAGAGTTTGAGAAGGATAGGTGTTAGCTCTTCTCTAAATGTTTGATAGAATTCTCCCGTGAAGCTATCTGGTCTTGGGCTTTTGTTTGTTGGAAGATTTTTAATCACAGTTTCAATTTCAGTGCTTGTGATTGGTCTGTTCATATTTTCCATTTCTTCCTGGTTCAGTCTCGGAAAGTTGTGCATTTCTAAGAATTTGTCCATTTCTTCTAGGTTGTCCATTTTATTGGCATATAGTTGCTTGTCGTAATCTCTCATGTTTCCTTTTTAAGAGTGCTAATTGTAAAACATGGCAATGTATTAATTTTATATTTGAACATATAGCAATATATATCTTCGAAATTGTTTACTCAGGACATGAAAATTAAGTTCAATTAAAGTGAGATTGAATCAAATGAATATTTTTAGAGCCTTTTAACTATAATCTCTATATACTTAATGTCATCAGTTTCAAAACTCTTCTAGTGGGTAGAACTAGCTATGTTCTCAACATAATCATTTCAGGGAATGTTGGTAGATTGAAGAGATACCCAATAAAGCTGCAAAGTTAAGGGAAAGGAAGTTCTCCATTTTAAAAAGTTCATTAGTACTAAAATTCTATGTATATGTTGTAGCTTCAGAACGTTTCATAACCAGGAAATAAAAGAATTGCATTAGAAGCGATGCTAGCATGTTACAAACTAGCGAACATATTAAGTGTTAATCTGAATATTTTCAGGTGCTCCAAAATGATGTATTAGCCCATCAGTCCACCGTGGAAGCCGTGAAGAAAGCAGGAAATGATCTAATCGAATCAAGTGCCGGAGAAGAAGTCAGCAACCTTCAGAACAAGCTAGAGGTTTTGAATCAACGCTGGCAAAATGTTTTGGAAAAAACAGAACAAAGGAAGCAGCAGCTGGATGGTGCCTTGCGCCAGGTGAATGAGAGAATAAATCCTGAAACTTTTTGGTGCCTTCAAGACCAAGATGACATGGCATTTCTTTTATTGGTTTTCACACCCCTGTTTAGTTTTTATACTTCAAGGAGAAGAGTAAAAAAAAGTGGGATAAAGGACAGAGCTGAGAAGAACACAGCTCTCCAGTTCTTAGCATGATAGTTTTATTGCTGGTTCTCCTGCTGAAGAAAAGCAAGTGGTCCAGAGGCCCCTGCCCTTGTTCAAAATGCATGGAGAGGCTTAGCAGGCTGGGATTGTTTAAGCTTCATTTTTGGCTTCAAAGTGACCATATCTGGGGTCCAAACTTGAACCTCTCTCTCACTCCAGGCTAAAGGGTTCCACGGCGAAATCGAGGATTTGCAACAGTGGCTGACCGACACAGAGCGCCATCTGTTAGCATCCAAGCCTCTGGGAGGTTTACCGGAAACAGCCAGGGAACAGCTTAATGCCCACATGGTAACTATATTATTTCCTACAGCTCTAGCCTCAGATTAAGAGACTGACTATTTTGTGTAGGCCCTGGTGATAAACAAACTGTGGGAGAAGGTTTAAGGATATCCAGTTTTGCAGCAGAAATCTCTATATATAAGTGCTAGAAACACTGTTGATTAAATTTTTAAAGTTTAGTGTGTCAGTGTATGAAAAGAGGTTTTAGCAGTCTAGGCAATTTTTAGAAGCAGACCTTCCCCCATAAAATGATAAACTTGTATGGATAGTAATATAACATTGGGTAAATTATAAACTGTGGCTCCTTGAGTGGAAAGAAAAATCCCTAAAGGAATCAAAATGGACTTAACAATTACTGCTGTGAGCATGAGATTCCCACCCAGTTTCATGGAAGGCTGGAAAATATGTTCTTGTTCTGTGAAAAGGAAGTTACATATTTGCTCCTTTTAATGGTGATGGGGCCGTATCTTCAACCTCACACCCACCAGCTTTGGATAAGAGGAGGCTTCTGTTTAATTGTCTGACCCGGAGCATCACATCATGCCTGTGGGCTGTTCCCGCCCAGAGTCTGTAGCGCTGTCAACTCTTAAGGAGGAAAAATAATGAAACTTGAGACTCTGGCTTTCTTTCCTAGAAGTATGGGCTGAGAAATTAAATTTAGACTACATTTGACCTATTGACATTTCCTATTCGTGTCCCATCATAATTTAGCTCTAGAAGTTCTAAGAGAAAACAGTCTTTTTCAAATGTTGAATGCTTCTTAGGAAATAAAAGTAGAAGTACTTAGGGATTTGGCAAAAGAAATGGGCCATTGTACGTGAAAGTCTGTACTCTTTAGTCATGCCTAGTGTTGTTGTAAGATCTTACTAATAAAACTGCACTTGTTGGGAATAATTTTGAATTTGATGATTTGGAGAGGAAGTGACCATCTTGTAGGTGGAGTGAAGAAATACAACAGAAGTAACATCTTATTCATTTCACAATTGCCATGAGCAGTTAAAATGAATCCTATTAATCCTATAGAGAATTTCCTAGAATCTCTATTCCTTCTTTTAGAAAATCATTGTGTATGTCGTTTTCTTGTTGTTAATATGTTGTTTTCTTGGTGCTACAAGGGACCCATTTGTTCACTGAAAAAGTAATTGACTAATTAACTCGGGAGCACTTGTCTTTTCCATAAAATCTGGCTGTCTTCCAGATACCTCCTTACTTTCCTAGAAGTACTTGCATAGCTATTACAGTCCATTAAGTATAAGTTTAATGAATTCTTGAACAAACATGCATGAGATGGTTCTCTAATAAACAGATATTTTTAAATGGTAATTTAGAAGAGTATAAGTAAAAAGTTGGAAAGCAAAGAGCTTATCTTTAGAATATTTTATTTTAGAAAAATATTACTTATCAGCATATTTGGTTTGGGTAGGATGTTTGCTGATATCATTTGCCAGATTATAGAATTCCATGATTTAAGAAATTCTAAAGAGTTACTGATACTTGTAATACTGTTTTAGTCATGTTCTTTTGATTTGGTTCTGTTAGACATGAAGGAAACTAGAAAACTTGGAGTATTACTGTTTCCTGAGATTTAGCTGTATTTAGAAGCTTTGCTTTGATTAAAAGCTTTCAGTGGGTGATATTGTAAATATGTTGAGAGAGGGATTTTTTTAAGGTTTAAGAAATTACAAAGTTTTGAGGCAATAAAAATATTCTAGAATTAGTAGTGATGGTTGCACAGTCTTATGAAAATACTAAAAACACTGAATTCTAGACTTTAAAATGCTGATTTTTATGGATTATATCTCAATTTTAAAAATTAAAAAGTTGGAAGTATTAGATAGTATGTAATTTTTCAGTGGGAGCTATGATTTGACTCACATTGTAATTGAATCAATGGAATAGAACTGGTCTTACTTTTGACGTGAGTGTAACTGGTGTTTCATTTATCTTAAATTCTAAATTTGTTTAAGCAGTATTTTTATACTCTCTATAGAAGATACACACTGCATTCTAGTTGAAAGCTTTAAAAATGTTATAACTGAGAAGAATATTCATAGGACCACAAGTTTGGCTACTGTGATTCCAAAGTCTGTGTCATCAACTTAAATGTCTTACCGTACTGGGTCTTCACCTTCTCTCCACTGTGTGTCTTCTGAGCATAGAATTAAATTATACCAAAAAACCAATATTACAGTTGTTGTATTGTGTTCCGAGGAGAGACTTAGAGAACCCATTTTACAGAGAAGGAAATCGAGGCTCAGGGAAGTTACGTTACTCGCCCAAGGTCACAGAGCTGATTGGTTACTGTACATTGAAACCTTTCTTGATAACATTTAACATTACTGCTTCACGTGTGGGGTGGATTGATAACAATAGCACCATTTCTAAGACTTCTTGGTAGGCAGAGTGTGGCTATAGGTTTAGTTGTTCTTTCAGTATAGTGGAAAGTTTGAATGTGTCAGGGTTATTCTGTGTGCTGGACGGTGTTGAGTATATAATAAGGGGCTTGGGATTGATGACATGGAAAAAGAGCTCTGAGATTTTGTTCTCTTAAAAATGATATGACTTGCGGGGCGGGGGGGATATCTCCATTTAGGAAATCTGTGCTGCCTTTGATGTTAAAGAAGAAACATATAAGAGTCTGATGCAGAAAGGCCAGCAGATGCTTGCAAGATGCCCCAAATCTGCAGAGACAAATATTGACCAAGACATAAATAACTTGAAAGAAAAATGGGAATCAGTGGAAACCAAGCTCAATGAAAGGAAAGTATGTGCCTTGATGAATATCATAGAATGAATGTTTTCATTGTTTCATTTCATGGGTCTTACCTTATCTCCGAGTAGAATTGTCAGTGGAACATCTAATGATTCATGTTTAAATTTTCTTTGTATACGTTTGGACATTTCATGGGCTCAGCTGAAAATAGTATTCTGTCTTAACGCAGGAGAACACAGTTGAAGAAATCTGTTCAGACATAGATAAAGGTATATCATAGGTCAAGTGTTAACTAGGTATAGTTTAAATCTGTGAACCAGTGGAATTCTGGGTGGTTAAGTAATTCTAATCACACTTATTAAGCAAAAGGCAGGCTGTATGTCTGGCGGGAGTGGGGAGGGAGGGAGACCAAGAAAGTGAGATGATTGTACATATAATAAGCACTTACATAACAAAAATCCATGAGGGAGAATTAAAAATCTTGCTATTTAATGCTATAAAAATGATAGGCTAGGAATACTAGATTATATGCCCTTGCTGACAGAGCATAATGTATATATATTTCATAGTATTTTGACCTCCAAAATGAATTGTATGCATGTCAAATTTTCTTTTTCTAGATTCTGTTTAGTAATTCTCTGGTTAATTGTCCCCAAACCACAGTTTTAGTGTATATTAAAATTGTTTTAGCTGCAGTGAGATGCTTCTCACTAAACTTGAAGGGACTTGGTTAGCCAGTATTCAAAAACTGTTTGGGGGATATAGACTATGCATAAATAAAGTATGGATGGGGAGGAAATCTGCCAGAGAGTGGTTAAACTTGCTGGGGCGGGGAAGGTGGTGAGGCGGGAAACCTTGAATACCATGAAATACTAAATAATCTGTCTTTTCAGGTTAAACTGGAAGAGGCCCTCACCTTGGCAATGGAATTCCACAGTTCCCTCCAGGACTTCATCAACTGGCTCACCCAGGCGGAGCAGACCCTAAACATGGCTTCCAGGCCAAGCCTTATCTTGGACACCGTCTTATTTCAAATTGATGAACACAAGGTAAGCTGCATCCCGGATGGACAGCACTCCCTTCTCAGACCTTTTTAGACATCAGGCTGTTTTAATGGCAAAAGCATAAATTTGGTAGTTTGAACACTTTCTTTTGTCCTTTGAAACCAGCTTATGATCCTGGAAGTATTTTCAAGATAGATCCATTTTTCCTTTGTTTCTGATTGTACCCACCTCCCTTTTTTTGGGAAAGGTCTTTGCCAATGAAGTAAATTCTCACCGGGAGCAGATCATAGAGCTGGACAAAACTGGAACCCACCTGAAGTATTTCAGTCAGAAACAAGATGTCGTTCTCATTAAGAATCTGCTTATCAGTGTACAGAGCCGCTGGGAGAAAGTGGTCCAGCGCTTAGTAGAAAGAGGAAGATCTTTGGACGATGCAAGGAAGAGGGCCAAGCAGGTAAACCTTTATAAAGATCCTCTGAACTTGGCAATGAATCAGGTCTATGTTATGTTATTAAATACACGTTATGTTATTAAAGTGCTTTTATGGCAGGCTGTGCTTTGTGTAACGATCATGGCGTGAAGCCAAGGTGTTTATTTCCTAAAAAGGCCATGGCCTCAGTTTGGATGATGACGTCACTTTCTGACCTGGCAGCAACTCCAGGCCCTGGGGACCAGCCTTGGAAAGACTGATCATATCTTGATATCACAGATGGACCGTTATCATTGGGGCCCAAAAAAGGGCTCCACAGTTTTGTTGTTGGGTTGGTTGGTTTTCCTTGGCCTTTCAACCTCCACTCTCATACTTAGAGTGAGGCATTCTGCTTTTTTATATTGCTACTTGTGTTTAGTTCCAAAACCAGACTTTCTCATGTGTAGCCCCCAGACAGCTTTCTGAAGGCATACTCTGGGTCTGAGCTGGTTGTTTCTCTTCACCTCTCCAAATCCGTACACTTGTTGGCAGGGCTTCCTTTCTTCTCTAATATTTGGATACAGCTTCATCCCACCTTTAAATTAACTGTTTGAATCTGGGGGGGCTGCTTTTTTTAATCTAGAGAATCTCACATGGAACTTTCCTTCCTCCCTTCCTTCATCTGTTACTCATATTCTGTTCTAGAGTAAACACAGAGAAGTGCAGTTATGCATCTCTGTACTCCAGGGAAGAGGAAGATGCACCCACCTTGCTTGGCATATATCTTTGATTTTTACTAGGAACTTCGTGTAATAATACTGAGGGTGAATTTTATAATGACTCTTTCTGCCCCATTCCATTGCATTTGTCCAGCATTGGTGTTGGGCGCAGTCATTTGGGGAGCTAGGCTCGGCTGGATGATGCAGAGGATGACCTGGGAGTCCAGTGTTTCAGCATTTAAAGCTGTCCAGCATAAAATGTTTAAAGGCTGGCGAAATGACACATTGCCCTGTGATTGGATTACAGGCCACATGTCTCTTTTTGAGGGGGAGGTATGGTATGTCCCATGTAATAAACGAGTCTCTAGAATAGAATCGGTCTCGGATGTTTTTTTAAGACAGTCCTCATGCCAAGCCTGATGTTTTTCTTGCCGTGTGTGCAGCCCTGTCGTCTGTAGTGGAGGCATTTTGAGTTATGAACATCTGATTTACTCAAGTCTCATGGATACCAGTAGCCAGTCGGCCACCCTCTTCCTCCTTTCTCTATCGAGTCAATTTTATTTTCTCAGTCTGTTGAATTGAATTGATAAGGATTCTCCACTGTTCTCGGTGCAAAAGGATGGCATTTCTTCTATTTGTACGGCTTCTAAATAGTTTTGAGAGCAGGACCAGCCTCAGAACCTGTGCATTTGTACCATTGTACTTACCATCCAGTTGTTATAAGCTGTACTGTCTGTAGAAAGACAAGCTGACAGGGACTTCCCTGGCGGTCCAGGGGTCAGGACTCTGTGCTTCCACTGCAGGGGGCACGGGTTCAATCCCTGGTCAGGGAACTAAGATCCTGCATGCCAAAAAAAAAGACAAGCTGGCATCACTAGCTGTTTATTTATTTATTTGTTCTAATACCTCAGGTTTTGGCTCAGATCTTGGCTGTAGTTCTCTGACTTGGGCAATTTATGTGCCTATTCTGGCCTCCCTGTTTTCATGTCTAAGTTGATTAGATTTGTGGGAGGGACGTGTAGGGAGAGCAGGTCTCTAACAAGACAGTCTCCAGTGGACCCTTGCAGCTTTGTGATTCTGTGCTCTCACTGTGCTTAGTATCAAATGTCTTTTTGTTATTTCACTATTAATGTTCTTTGATATAAAACAGTTTTTATTTTGATTACTTAGGTTTTTGTCATGTATCTGTTCCCTTTAATTCCTTGGAAGAAATAATTTATAACTAATTTTCTAGTTTGGTATCCAAAAATAGTACCTACTATTTCTTTATGATAAGCAGAAAAGAGACCACAGCTGAAATGAAGTATATATAGCACCGGAATAGTTCAAGGCTTTAGACGCGAAAGATAATTGTTTTGTTAGAACTCGAGTATTGTGGGTGCTCTTAAGTATAAAACCAGTATGTGAGGCTCAGGCATTGATGTGAGGATTTGTATAGCAGCAAGAAAGATGTTGAACTGTCTTTGCATTAAATAGGAACGTAATGCCCTCTTTTTGTTAAAGTGAATTTACAAACTTTATCCTTTCCCTTCTCCCTTTTTGTACCTCTTTCTTAGCATAAGAATTAAACACCACCTTAGAAGTAAATCCAGATCTGTCAAGAGACAACAGTGGAAGCTTACATTATTATTTTTTTAGTTTTATTGACATATAGTTGATTTACAATGTTGTGTTTAATTTCTGCTGTACAGCAAAGCGATTCAGTTATACATCTATCTATTCTTTTTCATGTTTTTTTCCACTATGGTTTATCCCAGGATATTGAATATAGGTCCCTGTGCTATATAGTAAGACCCTGTTATTTATGCATCCTATATATACTAGTTCGCATCTGTTAATCCCAAACTCCCACTCCATCCCTCCCCCACGCTCCCTCCCCCTTGGCAACCACAAGTCTGTTCTCTATGTCTGTGAGTCTGTTTCTGTTTTGTAGATAAGTTCATTTGTGTTGTATTTTAGATTCCAATCAGAACAGCAGACAGAAAACCAAATGAAAAAAAATGAAAAGCAATGTAAGAGACCTATGGGATAATACAAAGCATGCCAGTCTACGCTTACATTATTTATTAAACAAAAGAAAGGGTGGGATGTTCTGCCTGATGCTCCCTAACTGCTTCTAGGCTCACTTCTATTTTTGTTAAAGCTGACATGTTTGAATGAGTTATAACAAAGTGACCACGGGGCATGACCACAAAAGCTGAGCGTCAACAAGACATTTTGTAATCTGCTGATGAAAATATTCTTTCTTGTTCTTCTTCAGGGAGAATTTTGAATGTATAATTGTTAACATTTTCATTAATATCAATTTCTGTTTAGAAATGTACTAGATTTCAAATCTAGTGAGTATGCCTGAAAGTTTTCTGGACAAAGATGTGAATTTCTTTTACAGTTCCATGAAGCTTGGAGTAAGCTTATGGAGTGGCTGGAAGAGTCAGAGAAGTCTTTGGATTCTGAACTGGAAATTGCCAACGACCCAGACAAAATCAAAGCACAACTGGCACAGCATAAGGTGGGTCTGCAGTTAAGAAAAGCACATTGTATCGTTGTATATCTCAGGGTCACTTTTAAATTCCTACCTGATTGTGTATTTATTCACCACTGGAGAAAAAGGCTGTCCAACGTGGACCTGTATTAAATTTAAAACCAATTGCCCTTTACATTGGTCAAGTGCTCATTCCATTATGATTCCAGGGTTAATTGTTAAAAGAAAACTCACTGAATTAAAACTGGAAGTCTTCCGCAGTCTAAAACACATAAAGGACTTCTAGAGGCCGAACATTGGCACTTCGGTTTATCACAACTGCCTTGTCTTGTAATTTCTTTCATAGACCAAATGCCATGCAGAACATAATTATGTACTAAAAGGAACGTAGATTTTGCCATATATATTCCTACATACAGTGCAGTGGGGAAAATTGGTTGCCACTTCCTAAATTGGTATTACTGTGTATGTGTGTGAAATTCCACCCCTCCCCTCAAAGACACATAGTCACTGGCTTCCTTGTGTAGACAAGAAGATATGGAGACACTGTGTTTTATATTTTCTGCCTTTTATATTCCTACCACATGCCATTCAAAGAACATCCCTCCCCCCATCCTCCCCAACTCTCTTGAATTTGGGTCTTTCTGTTATTCTGTTTGTAAAGTGATCATCGGCCCTCAGGGTGAGGATGTGGGTAAAAGGAGACCGTCCCTGCAAACCATTTTACAATCTTAGGCATCTACATATAAATCATTGCTTGAAACATGATAGCTTTTAAAATGCTGGAAAAGATTGAATGATATAAGTTTTATCATCATCAGAACATCCTAGCCCTCGTGTTCATCCAGGCTGGTTGCTTCCGTCAGTGGGCCTGACCAGCTGCAGGGGTCAGGATCCTAGGATGATGGGGGAACATGCTGAGGTCCTTTCTTTGGCTGGATGAGGGCTTACGAGTGGCTTGTCCTGATGGCCCCTCTGCCTGGGAGCTGCCCCATCTAGCACTGGCAGCCCGGAGATGGTGACCAGCACCCTTTCCCGTCCCCTCCTTCTCAGAATAGAATGCCTTATGTGAACTTGAGCATAGACGTTGTGTTACATAGTCTGATGAAAGCATACGGCATATTTAAAGTAGAGAATCCTGGAAATAAGAATGTGTGAAGAACCCTATTAGATTTCTTTTTCCTAGTGAGACCTGTCACCAGTCACCATTTCTCTGATATAACAGGGTACGTTAAGCCTATCTTAAAAGAAGTCTTTTCTGTTCATCGTTTGGATACTTTTTGTCTTTAAAAAGTTTTACTCTATCCTGTATTCAGCTGTAACATTTGTTTTGTATAAGAAAATCTGTGTCGATACCATGATTCTAAAGCTAGCGTTCTGTTTCGAAAAACGTGAAAAACATAATAATTACAGAAAACAGACTACAGAAATAGTGACATATTGTGATGGGATTTATTGCCAAAAAATTCCCAGATGTAGTTGCCTCCTATTATAAAAGATATATAGTGTGTGGTATTAGTGAAACACTTCAAGTGTGTAACATTTTTAAGGCAATACAATTTATTAGGTAATTGTAACCTCGAGGTTATTTTGGGAAATTACATTTGCATAGCATTTTACTGCCTGGGGTGATTCTGATGTGCTACCAGGATTGAGAATCTCCATGTTTGTGTTTCCTTGATATTTTATGAGCTTTTAAGCTGCCCATGAAGTTGACCTTTTTTCTTCTCATCACTGAGATTATGTATTCAATAGCAGTTGTCTTACTCTTTCTATTAAATGTTTACAAACACCCACAAAATGCAAGATGATGCTAAGGGTCCTACAGAGATAATACCCCTGCTCTATGAAAGCTTATAATTGAGTTATATAGAAAGATTACAATTCATCCCTCCCCCACATGCGTATATACACACACAGACATGAAGGGTTCACTAACACTGTAAAAGCTGAAAAATACAGGTCTCATATTAGCCATGTAGCTGTTTGGTAGTGGAAAGTCATCTATAGACCTTCAGAGACTTGGGTAGGGCATTGTGGATGTGAGGAGGGACGTGGCCTCCCCAGGTATGCCTAGAATGAGTGGGTCCAAACACAGAACCAAAGCTATGGTTCTTTTCCCCTTATCCTGGCTCACAGATAAAATACATGTAACATTACAGTGAGAATCCAAAATGTGTGACAGAAAATCTTTTTGACAATAAAAAACAACTGTAGTAAGTTTATACATTACTGGGTCATTCTGTGTCCAGACTGGACCCATACTTACTCATAGAGTATTAGCTACATTTTCCTCTCTGGGCTCGTGGGTCTCTCAATAGTTTATTAGCAATTCCACTTTACCATAACTATTTATACTGTTTGTAGTTTATGTCTACAAGAGATTCAGGATTTGTTTTGCTTTGAAATTGGTTTTTTTTTTGATACTACTAGGTGCTCTTAATAATAATAGGTGCTTGATAATAGTAGGTGCTTAGCTTCTGCCAAAAGTTAATCCTTCCATTTGAAAGTTTAAAGGTTCTTCTCTACCCTGGTGTGTTCCCTGTTGAGTACGCACTACACCATGTGACTTGATGATGGCTGATGTCTCCATTTATTTAAGAGGAATGCCTTTTTCACTGTCTCTTACCTATTTGTGTATCAATCCCAAGTAGAAATGCATGCTGCTCTCTTGTTGGATGTACAGGAGTTTCAGAAATCCCTCGGAGCCAAGCATTCTGTCTATGACACCACCAACAGGACTGGACGTTCTCTGAAGGAGAAGACCTCCCTGGCTGACGACAACCTGAAGCTGGATGACATGCTGAGTGAGCTCAGAGACAAGTGGGACACGATCTGTGGGAAGTCGGTGGAGAGGTGAGATGCGCCTGACAGCCGCTCACTCACCTTGCTGGACCCCTGGCAGCTGTCACGGTCCTGGCGCTCTGCAGGCAGGGTTTGGAACCTTGAATACACACCTCCTTTGCCTGGAGAATGTCTGCTCATCCTCGATGCCCCGCACACACAGTGCCTCCCCCAGAGGCTTTGCTGTTCAGTATTATTTACGTTTAAGTGCCCGGTTCATTCAAAAATGACATCCTTCTCCAAGCCTCCCCGCATCTCACATGCGACTACAGCGCCTGCCTTCGGACTGGTCCCCAGGTCTGCCATGGTCCTCCTCAGTCCCGTTTCCACATCACCAGTAGGCCTGTCTTCTTAAAGTATAAGTGGGATCTTGTCACCCCCCCCCTCCCCCCAACCCCGCTTCATACCCTTTAGGGACTAACTCTTGGATGTGGATTAGGATACAGGCCCCGTCACTGTGGCGAGCAGGGTCCTACCAGCCTGACCCCACCCACCCCTTCCCAGTCTCCCTCCTCCTCACTACACTTCAACCATGAAGACCCACAATGTTAAAAAAATGTTAAAGTAGCTAAGAAAGTTAAAACAGTAGTTGAAGAGTTCACATATCTTATACATGTTTCCAAATTTTTCATTGATCTTTAGTCTCATTACTTTTGTCAGTATCCAAATTGAATAGAATATCATATTCCATTCTAGGGAACTTCATAATAAGTTTTTAGTGTTAGTCTTTGTTGTTGTTGTTGTTGTTGTTTTGCGGTACACGGGCCTCTCACTGTTGTGGCCTCTCCCGTTGCGGAGCACAGGCTCCGGACGCGCAGGCTCAGCGGCCATGGCTCACGGGCCCAGCCGTTCCACGGCATGTGGGATCTTCCTGGACCGGGACACAAACCCATGTCCCCTGCATCGGCAGGCGGACTTTCAACCACTGCGCCACCAGGGAAGCCCTAGTGTTAGTTTTTCAGAATCAATAAAATCTTCTCTCAGAAGGTTACATACTTTTTACAGTGTCCTATAAATGATTTCACGACAATTCATATGGCATTCTTGAAAAGATAGAAAGTCACAGTGATGAACAGATCCATGAGTGGCAGGTGTCCGCCGTGGAGGCAGACTGTGACCAGGAAGAGCCAGCCTGAGGGAGATCTGGGGTTGATAGACTGTTCTGGGTCTTGACTATGGTGATGTTACATGAACATATACATGTTTTAAAATCCATAGAACTGTACACCCCAAAGGTCAAACTTACTGCATGATACTTTAAAACACAATTTAATTGAAAAGGCATATTTTTATGACGAAACTAAGGGGCCCGTGAGGTGGTGATGAGGGAATTTTCCTGGAACAGGTGCCATGGATTTAAGCAATGAAAAGAAAATTGGAGAGAAGTTTGTTATTTTCTAAGGAAAGCAGAGAAACAGCAGTGAGTCCGAATATACTGCTTTTCCTCTTGAGGTCTGCTTAGCCTTCGTGGATGTTTTTTAGATGTTTGGATATAGAGGGCAGCTTTTTTGTTGCTCAGATTGATTTTTTCCATTTTTTCCCCTAGACAAAACAAATTGGAAGAAGCCCTCTTATTTTCTGGGCAATTCACAGACGCCCTGCAGGCCCTCATTGACTGGCTGTACAGGGTTGAGCCCCAGCTGGCTGAGGACCAGCCTGTCCACGGAGACATCGATCTAGTGATGAATCTGATCGATAATCACAAGGTATTGTTATCTGGGACATTTTATTTTATCTTGCTTGATTATTCTGAATGTAGAGGGAACTGTAACCACTTAATTTAGCTTTGTAAAAATCTACAGAGTATCTGTCATGCTACATAATAGTCTTTAATATGGAAATATGTGACATTTGAGGAGAACAAGGAAGCCAGCTTTAAAAGTGATGCAGGAAAATTACTTCAGTATCAGTGAAATACTTTGGTTTTAAATTTCCCTATCCGAAACCTTGCTAGAACTTGAAAAGTGATTTCATTGTCTGGCACTTTAAAACGTTTTTCAAGAATGTTTTAGTATCTTTTGTTATTCATTTAGGTAATTCTGTGATATAATTTAAAATCGTTCGTTCGGTGACCTGGAACTAGGTCATTGCTGAAGTGCTAGATGTGTGACATGATCTGTGGGGGTCATGATCAGCTGCTTCTCTTTTTCTCAAAAACAGTTTTAACCTTGCCCCTTGACCTGTAGCAGTTTAAGAGACAACAGCATATGCCATTAGGGATTCAGTTATTACTTCAAGAAAATTGGTTTCCTTGCCGTCTCCTGATATGTATGTCAATCTGTTGTACAAATCAAAGGTGGTATTTGAGACGTCCCAGAGATATACTGAGTGTAAGGTCCTAAATTGTGATCAAATACTGTTACAACTTAAAGAACCTTGAAAACAGCATGAGGCCCGGTACTAATGTAGGATGGTTGGCTTTATATATACAATTTTCTTACAGCACTACACTTGAATTCATGTCATATTCCTCTCTATAATTTTTCAGTTCAGAAAACGTATTTCATTTTAAGATGTTCTCTTTATACCTCCCTGCTTATGCTATTTTGATCTTACCTGTTCTTTTTAAAATAATTGGTCCTTTTGCATATTTATTTCCCCTTTTCTCGTTCCATTATCTCATTATACCCATAGAAGAGAGTTTGTTATGTTTGAACATTAACAGAAAATGAGAGAATAGATGAAGAACATTGATCTGGCCTACAAACATTTTAAAAACTTTAAATTATGTTGCTTTGCCTATATTGAAACAAATGTTTTGTGCATGATTAATACAAACTTTTGCATCCCCTGGCACTCCTTCAATGACTGATGAATAATGTAATGTTACTTTGTACATAAATGCCATTTTTAGAAGCTCACTGTCTAAATATTTACTCCCCTAGGCACTTGGCTGGTTTTTTATATACTAAAGGTCAACAAGAATGAATTAATCATTCAGCATTAGTAATACAATTGGAAGCCCCAATAAGAAGTTTAAGTATACAAAGTACATTGGAAAGCCTGCTCAGAACCGTGGGACTAGTCCTGTCACAAAAGGGAGAGTTAGACGCTGTACCTTGTATCTGTGTGTTTGTGCATGTGTGTTTGTTCATGTGTGTGTGTGTGTGTGTGTGTGTGTGTGTGTGTGTGTTTATCTCTGCGGGCACACCTCATTTAACACTATCAGAGTGAAATCAGCAAAGAACTCATCACACTGTTTCTGGATTATTTTCGACAGTCTCACTTTTATGAATGGTCTGAGTATCAGAATAGAAACTCACGGATAGAGTCAGAAGGATAAAATGTGCTTGGTAATATTCATTTGTGATGATTTCTTAGAAGAATAAGCTGATTTTAGTTTATATATGAAGTTGGTTATTTGAAAGATCTGGTTGCAGACAGACTCTTGGGTCAGAAATGGATTTAGTCCGGGACCAAAAGAAGCCACTTTAACCCTTGGCACATCAGAGTTCATCAAAATTGGGTGGGAGAGAAAAATAAAAAGCTTTTCCTCCAAGGTGACAGATTAAGGAGTCAAGCCTCTAAAATTTGACGTTATGGGTTAGTGCCCAGGATCCTGTGAAAGCTACAACAAAGGATTGTTAGAGGAAAAAAAAGAGGATGTGCCAGCCCTGCTGTTGTCTCCAAGGGCTGCTTAGTTACCGGTCAGTCTCTTAGGTGTGTTTGCTGATGGAGAGCAGTGTGGTGGCCAGCACACACTGGGCGCACACAGTAATGATTCCAGAGGGATTGGGACACCCTCACAAAGTATCACAGAAAAGAAGTTGTGATGCATTTTTGCATGGGATTGAAATAAAGAAGGGTGACCACCATTCTTTAAGTCCAACATGTCATTTAAAAAATAACATTCACTCAGGAAAACATTACAAAATTGAGGAGCAAATTGATACAAGCCTAGACTTGACGGTGCCCTCACAGGAGCGGTGTGTCTTGTCTTATTTTCTGCAGATTCTGCGGAAAACGTGGGTCATTAAACTGTAGGTCTTGGAGAGCCATACATGATGTTATGTGCACATACATATTTCATATAGTATGTCTTACTGTTTGGGCTTTGTAATTTAAAATTAATTTTTTAAAATTTGGTCTTAGGTCTTCCAGAAGGAGCTGGGGAAGAGGACCAGCAGCGTGCAGGCCCTGAAGCGCTCGGCCCGGGAGCTCATAGAGGGCAGCCAGGATGACTCCTCCTGGGTCAGGGTCCAGATGCAGGAGCTGAGCACACGCTGGGAGACAGTGTGTGCACTCTCCATATCCAAGCAGACCCGCCTAGAAGCAGCTCTGCGCCAGGTAAAGCCCTGGGGTTACAGCTGCTGGGTGTGCTGACAAAGATCCTGCACCCCCAACAGGAACCGCTGTTCTGAAGGACCACAGGGCTCCTGTGTCTCAGCCAGGATAGTCATGGGGAGGAAGTCCTTAGAGCATCATTGCGTGGGTCCGCTCCCCGCCCAACTCCTCCCCAAAGAATTTAAATGACTCAACAGAGGGAGGCTTTCTAATCTTCCCGTAAAAGTGCTGTTTGAGTCTTTTTTTCAGCTAGAATGTATAATGGGCTGCCATTCATCTCACATCAGATTGTTAAAATGGTGAATTATTCTTCACATAGGCCTTTTTGACGGATTAGATGTTTTCTTACATTTGTAAAATGCAGCACCATGTATCTTTATCTTTTTAATGGGAATAATGGATATAATGAATCAGTTTAAATTTAAGACTTTTTTTTTCCATTGAGAGGAAGACTTGACTCTACTAACAAGCATGTTTGGGAATCTTTTTTGGGGCGCATGTGAACCATTAGGCAGAGGAGTTTCACTCGGTGGTCCACGCCCTCCTGGAGTGGCTGGCAGAAGCGGAGCAGACCCTTCGTTTCCATGGCATTCTCCCAGACGATGAGGATGCTCTTCGGACTCTCATTGATCAGCATAAAGTGAGTTACATAAATGCTCAGTAAAAATAAGTGAGAAAGACAAACAAAGTAGAGAAAATGGACTCATGATTGCAAATACCAACTGCATGAATATCTTCCTTCCTGAGAAGTAGTGAAAGATCTGGTATGTTTGAGAATTTATCTGTATCCTCCTTCCTTACATAGGTGTGTCCCCATGCAACTACGCACATGTGTGTGTGGCTATTTTTGTTTTTTAATGTCGTCTTTATAGAAGGTGGTTATTTTAAAACTAGTCACTCTGAAGGAACCCTCCTAAACTGTTGGTGGGAATGTAAGTTGGTGCAGCCACTGTGGAGAACAGTATGGAGGTTCCACAGAAAACTAAAAATAGAGCTGCCATATGATCCAGCAATCCCACTCCTGAGCATATATCCAGACAAAACTATAATATACTTCAATTAAAAAAATAAAATAAAACTAGTCACTCTGTTTTCCTATCTCCAGGAAGCACATTTTTCTAGGGAACTCTTTGGCTCCTGAGCAAAACTGGTCAATTTTGTTGCACTTAGATGTGCATTTCAAAGATGAAACTTCCTTACTGAGCAGTATGACGTTTATCAAATTATAACCATTAGAATTGTCAATTAATGATTTTTACCTTTGTAAGCAAGACAAGCAAGTAGTTTAATAACTGGTCTTCAAATTTTATTTTTAAACCTCTGCCAATTCTGTTTTTAATCAAGAGCTGCTTTAAATTCTTTTGAGAAGTAACCCATTTATAAATTATAAATAAAAAATGGATTATGTAAGTAGATATACTATTAAATAATTAACCAGGGCTTCCCTGGTGGTGCAGTGGTTGAGGGTCCACCTGCCGATGCAGGGGACACGGGTTCGTGCCCTGGTCCGGGAAGATCCCACATGCCGCAGAGCAGCTGGGCCCGTGAGCCATGGCCGCTGAGCCTGCGCGTCCGGAGCCTGTGCTCTGCAACGGGAGAGGCCACAACAGTGAGAGGCCCGCGTACCACCAAAAAAAAAAAATAGTTAACCAAGTAAAAATCTGGCCGTTGAATTTTCAGGTCAAAATTATTCCTGTGGCGATGCATAGGACTAGCAAAACCCTTAAGAGAGTGGTCCAGAGAGTTCTTAACAGATAATTTTTTTAACCTGACTCTAAAAAGTCAGGTTAAAGTCAGGAGTTAGCAATGCTAATACTCAGTGTAGTATTCTTCCACCTGGGGTGTAGTGTTCTGAAAATTAAGTATCTTGAGGGTTTTTTTCTATTCTTTTTTTTTTTTTTTTGAAGTATAGTTGATTTACAATGCTGTGTTAATTTCTGCTGCACAGCAAAGTGATTCAGTTATACACATATATACATTCTTTTTTTAAATATTCTTTTCCATTATGGTTTATCATAGGATATTGAATATAGTTCTCTATGCATTACAGTAGGACCTTGTTGCTTATCCATTCTATATATAAAAGCTTACATCTGCTAACCCCAGCCTCCCACTCCATCCCTCACCCAATGCATTCCCCCTTGGCAACCACAAGTCAGTTCTCTATTTCCATGAGTCTGTTTCTGTTTTGTAGATCACTTATATCACATGATATAAGTGATATCATACGGTATTTGTCTTTCTCTTTATGACTTACTTCACTTAGTGTGATAATCTCTAGCTGTATCATGTTGCTGCATGTGGCATTATTTCATACTTTTTATGGCTGAGTAGTATTCCATTCTATATAGGTACCATCTCTTCTTTATCCGGTCATCTGTCAATGGACACTTAGGTTGTTTCCATGTCTTGGCTATTGTGAACAGTCCTGCTATGAACATAGGGGTGCATGTATCTTTTTGAATTATAGTTTTGTCTGGATACATGCCCAGAAGTGGGATTGCTGGATCATGTGGTAGCTCTATTTTCAGTTTTCTGAGGAACCTCCACACTATTCTCCATAGTGGCTGCACCAATTTACATTCCCACCAACAGTGTAGGAGGGTTCCCTTTTCTCTACACCCTCTCCAGCATTTGTAGACATTTTAATGATGGCCACTCTAACCCGTGTGAGGTGGTATCTCGTAGTTTTGATTTGCATTTCTCTCATAATTAGTGATGTTGAGCATCTTTTCATGTGCCTGTTGACTTCAGTGTATTTAGTATTGATGTCAGCATTTCCTATAAACGGTAAAGGATCTTTTTAGTACCACTGAATAACCTGGTGTTGCAAGGTCAAGTTGGAAATACATAATTAATTCCATTGTAGCATGGGTGACATCATCTTTGGTGACTTCTTATGTTAATTACGATGCTCTCTCAATGATGAGCTGCTTACGCTATAGCAATGAAATATTGCCTTGTTGTTAATAAAAGGGATGCGAGCTTGTATAACATTATCTGGAGGAATGAAATGCTGCATACACTTTTTCAAGTTGAAGCTGGCCTGTAAGAGCAGGAAAATTACATCACATTTACTGTACATTTTTGATTCAGTTAAATATTTTGAAAATCTAGTTTATGTTACCATAGGCTGACCATCAGCTGCTTTGGGTTCCACTGACATACTAGGGTTTGGATGTCAAGAGTGTCCCCTGAAGCCCAGGGTGCATATATGCCCTACAGAACCGAGGCTACCTGTGGTATCACCACCCTCACAGCAGGGCCAGGAAACCCCCAGAAACATCAGGAGGCAGGCATCCCGGGAGGGGTACTGGTTTCAAGAACAGCTTATCTTTAAACATTTTAAATTAGCATACAATTGCATGCAATTTTATAAAGTGCTTCTCTGTAATAATATTTTGCAGTGATATTGTTCGTTCTGTTTCATTTCTTTTGCTTCCCTTCACACATTCTCACCAATAGAAGAAAAACAGAATATTTAATTTCTTAGACTAGAGCCCTCTCAATATAATCCAACTTCTAAAATTGGCAGATTTTCCCATGTGAGCACAAACCACTGAGGCAGCACTCAGACTGGCCTGGAAGAGCCCGGGGTGCTGTCAGGAGTTGGTACCCAGTCCACAGTGTTTCCAGTGGGAGCTGGGCGCCCAGTGTGGGAGTGATTAAAAGTACATGATTGGATCAGCTCGCCTCTGGAAAAGCACAGCTGTTCTTAACCTTCTGGTTTTCTCTTCCTAGTAAAGTTTGTTTCCTTTCACTTAAAAGGGGTCTGTTTTGGGGAAAATTAAAATATTTTTAAGGTAGGTCATGACATTTAAAAAGTAGGTCATCAAAGTCTGTGAGTCTGTTTCTGTTTTGTAAATAATTTCATTTGCTTATGGTTACCAAAGGGGAAAGGTGGGGAGAGGGATAAGTTAGGAGTTTGGGAGTAACATATACACAGTACTATATATAATATAGGTAACCAACAAGGACCTACTGTAGTATATAGCACAGGGAACTCTGCTCTACTCAGTGTTCTGTAATAACCTATATGGGAAAAGAACCTAATCTGAAAAAGAATGGATATATGTATATGTATAACTGAATCACTTTGCTGTACACCTGAAACTAACACAACATTGTAAATCAACTATACTCCAATATGAAATAAAAATTAAATTAAAATAAATACATAAATAAAAATAAAAAGTAGGTCATGTTAGCAGAGTAATTGGACCTGGACTCCCCAATGGTAAAAATGTGGAAATAAAGGTTAAAAAGCATTTATTCACTCACACAGGTACAAAATTGAATAAGACACAGTCTTTTGATCTTGTGGACCTTAACAATCTAGTAGCTGTGCATATAAACAAAATATTTTATTAGAGTGAAATGCCAAGGTAGGAGGCGTATGACAGCTGCTTCAGAGGTTTAGAAACAAAAGGTCACTAGATGTGAACACCTATACTTTCTGACCCCCTGGTTACACGGCGTGGGTAACACAAGTGCCATCCATCCCCTGGCACCCTTGTCAGGTGTGGAAGGAATCCTTCTTAGTGTGGGTTCCAGGTAGATTGGAGGGGTCAGTGGATGTTTGAAATTCAGTGCAGGGTTTGGGAAGCATGTGCCCCACAAGCATGTGCCGAAATGCCTCACATTTTGGGGGGCAAAAGTCCTCATTTTTTAGCCCCGCTTTCAGAGTTCTGTGATCCATGAATCTGTGGGTACAGTTCTGATGGTAGAAAGTAAAGTATGTGAGACATTTATAAAAAGGTTGATTTGACAGCCTTCCAAAGCCTGTTGAGGTGTATTCATCCTTCCAGGGCTGAGAGTGGCTCTTTTTACTGCCCTTTAAGGGACATTTTTCCCAGAGGCTGGCCGCTGTCAGGCCCACTTGCTCCAGACTCACTCGACTCCTTCCCCACTGGACGCTGGGCCTTCTCTCCCACAACCCAGGCCTTTCTAGTTCCCTGCCAGTCTGCTGTCTTCCTTGGCACTTTTTGGATACACATTCCTATCATCCCTGACACGGTTAATGCTACTTTGAATACTAACCTCCTCGTCGTATTTGCTAGAACGTTTTTTTTTTTTTTTTGCAATCCATATTGTTTCTATCGCTGGCTTAGTATCTGTCCCAATTCTTGCCTCTACGAATATAATTATAATGTATTCAAATTTAGGAGAGTGTCTTTTTTGTTTAATGTATTTTGTAAAGCATGAGATAGTATCCTGTAGTTGGATCTTGAGATAGTGTGAGAAGGTACTTTATCCGATTACTGTCCCTTCTCCTCCCTTAATTCCTCACTCGGTGGATGATTTCCAGCTGTGAATAAACCAATGTAAGTTCTTGCTTATTGGTTTAGCTCTGACAGTCCAGTGGACGTTGCTGGCCTTTTAGTTTCAGCCTGTGCGTCTTTGTTTATGCTGTAGGAATTCATGAAGAGACTGGAAGAAAAGCGCGCTGCCCTCAACAAAGCCACCAGCATGGGAGACTCCATCCTGGCCATCTGCCACCCAGACTCCATCACCACTGTCAAGCACTGGATTACCATCATCCGGGCCAGATTCGAGGAGGTCCGTGCATCTCAGTCCATCTTTAGAGCAGCTGGAGCTTTGAGAGTCAGGGGAGGGGGCGTGGAAACTCGGGCAATTAATGACGTATTTATGGCTGTGGGAACCTAAGGGCTTATGTTCTCCACAAGACCATTCTTCTGTGTGTTACCTCTCTCTGCCACCCACTTTTCTTTAAAAAGTTACAAGCATTCTGCAGCTATGTCCCTGAAACTATGTGGTTCACTGTAGGACTTTCTGTCCACTTCCAGATCACGTCTGTTGAATAGGTTTTTCAGAGCCGTCTATGCTTGTGGAATGAATTGCACACACAAGTGAATTCATTCTGTATTTAAGATCTTAGCTATTTTTATTTCCACTCTGTGCTACACAGAGTGAGCATATGTGATTCTTCAGGGAATGCATGTTTGAACTTAAATTAGCAGGCAAAGGGAAGCCTGGGTGATTGACGTACATCTAAACTTCTGAGGGTGACAGCCATCACAAAGGGCTCCTGGGTCCTCCACAGGCTGGGTCTTGGTACCACTGATGGGATCTAGAAAGACCAGAGAGTTATGGATCTAGCCTGGGATGATCCTAATTTACATTTAAGTGTGGTGTATGTTACATCAGTTACATTATTCACTGAGATGGAAGAAATTCAGAGCAGTTGTTTTCTCCATCAGGTACTGGCCTGGGCAAAGCAGCACCAGCAGAGACTAGCCAGTGCCCTGGCAGGACTCATCGCCAAGCAGGAGTTGCTGGAAGCCCTGCTGGCCTGGTTGCAGTGGGCTGAAACCACACTGAGCGACAGGGATAAAGAGGTCATCCCGCAGGAGATTGAAGAGGTGAAAGCCCTCATTGCAGAACACCAGGTAAATAGATGTCATCCTAACCTGCCTTCTCAGACACTGTCTTTGCTTCACACTGTACTTCTCAGAAGACTGCTCTGTGCTTCTTACCTTCACTTCCTCAGACACACTCCTCAACTCCTCCACCGAGTTTCTGATGCCACTGCTGCCCTGGAGCTTCTCTCTGGAGAGTCACTTAGTTTTGCTGGTGTCTCCTGCCCTGTGTGACCTTCCCACGCTCCTCCCTTTCGGCCTCATCCATGGAGCTGTGCTCGCATCTCAGATGGGCTCCCCCCGTCCCTGTGCTGTGCGGCTGCTTCCCACTATTGCTGTCGTATTTTGATAAACGTATAAGATATCGATGCCTGTGATGGCCCTGAAGTGTCTCTGTCAACCGAGGCATTAAAGTGTCAGTGTCCTCCAGTGTGACAGACATTCCAGAAATGTGTTTCTTCACTTCTCACTTTTTTCTGCCTTCTCCTTTTCCCATCACTTTTCACCAGTCTCTGCCCTTGCCACAGATTCCAGATACAGGGACACCTGGTCAACCATGATAAAAAGTCCAAGGAGATGAGATAAATGGCAACATAGTCAAACCTTTTAAATGTAAACTTGAACCTGAATGACTTTGACCCTCCTTGGTAGAGTAGATTTATTGATAGGGATATTTTAAATGTATCCACATTTATGTGGATATGCTTTATGTCACTGTATATCAAAGCCATCTTAAGTATTTCAGATATGTAGGTGAGATGTGTCGCAGGAAAGCCCTAGAGACACCCCAGCTAACTCGTTCCTTTGTAGACAAATGCTCACTTTAAGATTCTTCAGGGAGAGCTTGGAAGCTTGGTCCTGGCTGGTGCACAGACAGGTTGTGTTCCTCATGCAGCTGCTCCCCCTGTGGTCTTCAAATAAAACAAGTTGCTTTTGTAACACTGTAGTTACTTATCACCTATTAACATTTTGTAGTCTGTAAATACTGTATTATGATGGTTAGATTTTTTTTTATCCTAGATAAAACATGTTTTATTCTTTTTTCAGAAATGATAGTATGGTCCTTTTATCTTCTCGTTTTTAGTTCATTTCTAAAGATGTTTTTCTCTGATATACTTGTATCTAGTTGACATCATTTCTTTCTTTCAGACCTTCATGGAGGAAATGACCAGAAAACAACCTGACGTGGACAAAGTCACCAAGACCTACAAGAGGAGAGTGGCGGACCCCTCCTTACATTCCCACATTCCGGTCTTGGATAAGGGGCGAGCAGGAAGTAAGCAGTGGCTAATTTCTTTAACATGAGGATGGTTAAGCAAGGAAGTTAGTTTCCTTTTATTTTGAGTTATGGTTTGACATTTTGGAGCCATAGGTGATTCTACATGAGCTCTCAATCATAAAAGGTTTTCTTTCTTTTTTTTTTTTCATTAATTTATTTATCTTTGGCTGTGTTGGGTCTTTGTTGCTGCATGCGGGCTTTCTCTAGTTGTGGTGAGCGGGGGCTACTCTTCGTTGCGGTGTGCAGGCTTCTCATTGCAGTGGCCTCTCTTGTTGCAGAGCACGGGCTCTAGGCATACGGGCTTCAGTAGTTGTGGCACGCGGGCTCAGTAGTTGTGGCGCATGGGCTTAGTTGTTCCACGGCATGTGGGATCTTCCTGGACCAGGGCTCGAACCCGTGTCCCCTGCATTGGCAGGCGGATTCTTAACCACTGTGCCACCAGGGAAGTCCCATAAAAGGTTTTCTTGAAAGAATATGTGGGCTAAGTATTATAGCAACTTATTTAAAAATAAAGGAAAGGATAAATCCAGGTCTCTATATGTGTAACTTTATTTGCTCGAAGTGTATCTTTCAGATTAGCCAGAAGAAATCAGGAATAACTTTCAACAAGAACAGAAGTCATCACCCCCTTTGAATTGACTCATTCTGCTTCTCTTATATAAATAACCTTAAAGTGGAATGGAACAAGAATGACCATGACCTGGATAAAGTTCATGACCTAACTGTTCACTAGTAACCAGCAATCTGATAGATTTTCCTCATGTTCATTTGACTTGAGGCTCTATTTACTGACTTCTCAGGCTGTCTTGACCCAGCGAAGTGACATTAAATACAATAATAGCTAGCTCAGATAAGATTTAGAAGCAGCACAATTTATACCAGGCAGTTTGTATATTTCTGAATGGTGCCTTACTAAAGAAAAGTGGTTTTGGATCTGTCATAGTCGTGTCTTGCACAAGGAGGCAGGGTACCAAAGTTGTTAGGAACTCTGGACACAGACTGCCTGGCTGTCCCCACCCCTCAGCATCTGGGAAACGCAACCTTGGACACGTTACTTGAACCCCTTCTGAGCCTCAATTTCCTCATCTGTGGAAAGGGAGAATTATAACCTCATTAGACTATGGTGAGGACTTAATGAGCTCGTGTATGAAGTGCTTAGCATACTTCCTGGAATACTGTTAAATGCTCAATAAATATTAGCTATTGATATTTTTATGTAACTCCATGGGAGTTAGGAATTCTGGGCAAATCTCAGCTTGGATGCTAACTTCCTATGAAAGCTTAGGCCAGTGATTTATTTTTCTAGATCACATTGAACGATTTAGTTAGATGAGGAAACTGCAGTGAGATAATTGCTCTGTGAAGTTATAGAAACTTGTGAATACTAGAAAGAGGGAGGAAACTTTAGGAAGGCAGTAAATTAGGATATGAGACGATGCACAGGAAACACACAATCTCAGTGGAAAATGGACCTGGAAGAAGGCTGGGACCGTAATCACACACTTCCGTACTTGATTGGGAATTTGTCGGGTATCTTGGTCTGACTCTGGCAAGCCGCCCAGTGCCTCCTGCCCTCCTCTCAGCTGGGTTTGCCCAAACTGATTCACATGCACTGCAGTGCCCTGGCAGTAGCAAAGAGGAGGACTGCAGGATGCTTCTTTGTCATTGAAGTGGTGCGGATTTTAGGCTGGAAAATGTTTGAAGCATAAATGTATTGAGAGAACTTTCCAGTATTTCAGGGCTCCCGTCAAGAATATTTCTCTGCTGTCTCTGAACGGTGTGTGACCCTTGTTAAGTAAAACACATTTGACCCTGATATCGTGCATCACCTAAATTAGGGTGTTTCTTCACATCATAGCTAGTAATGAAGTTGATTCAGTCTGAACAAGGAACAGTAAAGGTCAAGCCTTAATGTATTTCAAAACCCTGGAGACTTTGCCATCCTAACTCAAGTTATGTTTGAACAGGAAAACGCTTCCCAGCGTCAAGCTTCTATCCCTCTGGGTCACAGACACAAATCGAAACCAAGAATCCCAGGGTCAACTTACTGGTGAGCAAGTGGCAGCAAGTCTGGCTGCTCGCCTTGGAAAGGAGGAGGAAGCTTAATGACGCCCTGGACAGACTGGAGGAGGTGAGAAAACTCTTACATTGGGTACCATATTGTCATCTGCCCTCATTCACCGGAACACATTGCCAAGGTCTTGATTTTTTTCAACGTTTCTAATAATAGATAAGAAAACTCTTGATGTCTGAGTGCTTATTTTACTTCTAAAATTAAAGCCACAGGTATGAATGTTTTTATGGGGGGAAAAAACCCTGATATATGGGCCTTGGATTTAGGGAATCAAAGTCAAAAACAGGTATGTTGTAACATAATCAGGAGCTGACTCAGTCGGAAAAGATCTGGCTTGACGTATGTTTGCTGACAGCATCTTCTGGCAACTATAATCATTTATAATGCAGATCATTTATTCATATATACTCTGTGATCTGAAGTTTAGGGTGTCAGATTCTAGAATTGGTAAATTTTTAGAAGGTGAGGAGTTAGGAGCGACTGGTGGCAGAGACGTGAGGGGTAATAAGATAGGTAAAATCGGTCTTGTTCAGCTGGGCCTGCTCCCTGGGGTACAGAGCTCCTGTCACCTTGGGCCACACCACCTTTGTGAGTTCGGCATTATCAGAAATTTTCAGTGTGACTTTTTGAGGAGTTTTGTTTCCTCTATTTGTAAAGAAAAAACAGTGACAGTAACAGAATAAACTTTAGAGAAAAAATGTTCAAGTCCCCTTTGCAAGATGATACCTTTCCTGGAGGGAATGATCTGTGTGTTACCTAGAGGATCATTAAAAACGTTATTCATATTGTATAAGATAATAATTTTTATTATCTAGAGGATCATTAAAAATAACATTATTCATATTGTATAAGATAATTTTGGTTATCTAGTGGATCATTATAAACATTATTCATATTATATAATTTTTGTTATCTAGAGGATCATTCGAAATAACGTTATTCATATTGTGTAAGATATAATTTGAGCACAGCAGTAACTCAGGCAAAATGCCTTTTGCCCTCTTCAGCTAAGGGAATTTGCCAACTTTGATTTTGATGTCTGGCGCAAAAAGTACATGCGATGGATGAATCACAAGAAATCTCGAGTGATGGACTTCTTCAGGAGGATCGATAAAGACCAGGATGGGAAAATAACCCGACAAGAATTTATTGACGGGATTCTTTCCTCAAGTAAGTCCCAAGAGAGGTGGCCATAACAGATGTAATTTTTAAAGAAAATAAGCACAGTTTAAAATTGTGGAGCCAGTAAACCTGTGTTACTAATAAAACATCACCTTTAAACTTGGCTGTGAAGTCATTGCCCTCAAAAAAAAAACAAAAAAAACAAAAAAACTGTCCTTAGTTAAAATTTATGGCTTTGAAGTCAGGCACCCTTACTAATTGTGTCACCACAGATAAACTCCTTTTCTCTACTGGAGCTGTGTCCCTATTTAGTGTAATCAGGTTAATAATACTTAATTCTTAGATTGTGTCGCCTGGCATAAAATGGGAAATCAGTAAATGCAAGTCAGTCTTTCTCTTTTTTATTTTAGTTCACATTCTGATCTAATATTGTCATTAGTAGGAAATTAGAAGGCTATAAAAATTCTAAAGGTATGTGCCCCCTTCTTGTTTGATAGATTTTTTTTTTTTTTTTTTTTTTTTTTTTTTGCGGTATGTGGGCCTCTCACTGTTGTGGCCTCTCCCGTTGCGGAGCACAGGCTCTGGACGCGCAGGCTCAGCGGCCATGGCTCACGGGCCCAGCCGCTCCACGACATGTGGGATCTTCCCGGACCGGGGCACGAACCCGTGTCCCCTGCATCGGCAGGGGTACTCTCAACCACTGCACCACCAGGGAAGCCCTGATAGATTATTTTGATCACATGTATGTGATTTCTCTGGCAGATGTTACTAGAAGCACTCTTAAAGTAAATTTCATGTAAATTATTCCTTAAGTGGTACTTGAACCATATGAAATTTGCTAATATTAAACAGTTTTTAGCCTAGAAAAACAGCCATTTCGTAAGATTCATCCTAATAGTAGTTAAAGGTAAATTTAGGCCACATATGTAGTGATAGTGCTTGTGTGATGTAAATCAGGTTTTTGTTTTTGTTTTTTTTAAGGATTGTAATATACTTGATCATCCTAATCATTTAACTGGCCACACTACAATTAAAATGTGCGATCGAGAATGTCTTACGGCAGAATTAACAAGTTAATGCTATTTACTTTTTCTTTAAGACGTAAATCTTTTTGTAAAATGTTATTGTAAGTAGCAGCTCTTACCAACTTTCATTGCGACCAGAGTATGACATATACTGAGAATATCTTAATTATCACTCATACGTGGAATCTAAACCAAAAGTGAAACTCACAGAGATAGTAGAAAAATAATTGCCAGGGGCTGGGAAATGGAGGAGATAGGGAGAGGTTGGTACAAGGGTACAGATTTTCAGCAATAAAATGAATAAGGTCTGAGTATCTACTGTACAACATGGTGACTGTGGTTGATAACACCATATTGTATAATTGGAATTAGCTGAGAGAGTAAAATTCATTCTCACCCAAAAAAACCCAGAGAGTAAAAGATAAACATGTGAGGTGATGGATGTGTTAATTAACTAGATGGGGGGAAATCCCTCCACAATGTGTGCGTGTATCAAATTACTATGATTACAGTTTAAATATCTTACAGTTTTATTTGTCAGTTATTCCTCAATAGCACTACTTACCATTGTTTTGAAAATGTTAGAGTTCCCTACCAGTCGTCTGGAGATGAGTGCAGTTGCAGACATCTTTGACAGAGATGGCGATGGATACATCGACTACTATGAATTTGTAGCTGCCCTTCACCCAAATAAAGATGCATACAAACCTATCACTGATGCTGACAAAATTGAAGATGAGGTACTCATTACCTTTCCACCGGGTAGAACAAGCACTGTGTGTTCTGCCCAGATACCATGTACAATTCATGCAGTTGTTTTATTTCCATGTTTAGTTGTTGCGTACAGGTTTTAAGGATGCCACGATGTAATATTAATGTGAAAGTGACTGTTTTATCATTGCTTCTGGCAGGTGACAAGGCAGGTAGCTAAGTGCAAATGTGCAAAACGATTCCAAGTTGAACAGATTGGAGATAACAAATACAGGGTAAGTTTTCAAAATAGCTGTGTAGTTCTTTCAAAGGATAAAAATTAAAAACTTTGTCTGCATTGTTTCCCAGGAATGCCAGTTATTTATTTTTACCTTCTATCAAATATAATGGTATATGAAATTCCATCTTTCGTCATTTTTAATGATATAAAGATAGCTTGCATTTTGTATATTAGGACATATCTCTGACATGTATGATACATCCATTCAAGGAGAAAAATATTCACAGAAAAATACATCTCATATATTTGGGTTGCTTCGAATTACTTTATATTTTATTGTGATTAGAGGTAAGTTGTCATATTTTCAGTAACAAAGCTTTTCCAAGCCAGGAAATGAAGTTAAAATGTTTACTTATTTTTGTAAATGTGAAAAAGAGGTAGTGTTTTCCACTGATGCAGAAATTTAAAAAAATTTACATCTCAGTAACTCAGTTCACCTTCTTTAGAACAATTACTTGAAGACCCTTGTGACTTTGTCACTCTTTCTCTATCTTTTTTCTCTTTTTTTGGAACATCTCTTATTTGTAGTAGCTAGATAGGAAATGTGCAGAGATTCCCTCCTACAGTATATTACTTATAAATGAAACATTATTCATTTTGCTTTTATATTTCCACATTGAAAAATATTCATCTACATATTTGAATTTTTAACTTAAATTTGAAACCCAAAAACTTTCACAAAAATTTGCAAAGAAAAATTTCTGATTATTTGGTTTGAAGTTGAGAAAAATGGGTACCTGCACATCTCTAAACTAGATACTATATCCAGAAACCCAAAGTGTGAGCATGTGTGTGTGTACGTGTGTGTGTGTGTGTGTGTGTGTGTGTTCTAGTCATATAGAAAGTTTCCTGTTGAACTAATTATGTCTTTCTTCCATTTTTCATTTTTTATCAGTTCTTCCTGGGAAATCAGGTATAAACCAGTGGAATGTATTCTCAAGTTCCCAATAATTTTTTTTAACTTTAATTCATAGTCATTAAAGCTTGCCCTGGCCAATCTTTCCCATGCTGTCCCCCTAGCTACTACATTGTTGGTTGGCGTGGTGTTTCTGTATACGCTATGAGTGTCCTTGATCCAGGACTCTTTTTTGCCTTGTGTCTCAAATGAGGAGATTACCTTTAAGCAAACCAGATAATCAACTGTAGCTGGGCTGGGTACAGTGTTACAAATGCAATTTTCAGTTCCTGTCTTTAATAATACTATTCTCATCTATTGTATACAAGTATTCATTGCAACACAAAGTTGATTGTCCACACATCTCTGTGTGGCCTCGTTGGTGTTTGGCCATTGAAGCTGTATGCCCTGGTATAAGGTAGCTAGTGAAGGGCCAGCATCCAGCCAGTGACCTGGAAAAACAGCGCAGGGGAGAGGTCACCATGGCACTTGGCCACGGTGATGTGATCTCTCCAAAGCAGCTGTTTTCCCTGTGCCCTAATTCATTGATTTAGGGCTTTGCATCCTGAGTAGAAACTTTAACTCTGGAGGTTTTAAATGATGTCATTCCTTTTGAGGAAATGTTTCTCTTATAACTTACACAAAATCTTAGTCATACTTTATGTCATTTTGACCTCACATTTAAGTCAAGATAAATTGTCCAGGACACTGCATCATGATCAGAATTTTAGAACTGAAGACAAGAGAAATCAGATTTTGATTTAAACAAGGAGAGTTTTTTACTCTGTGCTTTTGGAAAGAACCATGCTATTTATAGTACCTGACCATATCCTATTAGCTATTATTCTGCCCCTCAGTTTCTAAGCCATATTACATCTTAAGTTTCAAATTACCTATTCTCCCCATTTATTGCAAGCAAATAATTTTTTCAAATAAAATTTTCAGTTATTTTGAATAGATGTTTTGAAAACTTCCATAAAAAGGTACTTTTCCGTTCTTGTTATTTTCTGAGTTAGTAATTGGGATAGCATCTTTTGTTTATGGAAAGGATGAAATATTTCAAAAGATTTAATTCACAGCACAAAGAACAACATTAGGGTCCTTTTTTTTTTTTTGGTCTCACAGTTTAGCTGTTGAGAAAATTATGGAAATTCTAAAGACAATGGTAGTTGTCATAGAATACCTTCTCAAAATAAAATTTAAAGTCATTCATGTTTATTATAATGGAAATAATTGAAATATCTCTATAAAATATTTTTATATTCTTTATATGATGATATAAATAAATATTTATATCCTTAAAACTTGTTTTGAACATAGTCTTGGAACAAAAGCGTATCGTCTAATTATCTGGTTCCTTAAGGGTAATTTTCTTTAAATCCCCTCCTTTCCCTTTGCTTATTAGCAGCACCAAATTTTTTCTAACAAAATAAATATGCATTTTGATTTTTAAATTTTAATTTACATTTCTAGAGCAGGTTCAACTACAGGAAAGTTGAAGTCTCAAGGCTTAAAAACCATTTTAGAAAAAGTGATGTGAAAAGGTTTGATGTAAACGCCTGAGTCCCACTGGTGCATTTTACATGCTTTCCAAGTCCTTTCTGAGTTTCAGGGTCTGGAATGGTTGGCTTTGTCCTAGTGTTCTCTTCCTGAAACTCAGTGTTAAAATTTATGAAAAGCAGCAGATTGTTTCTACTTCACGTTTTCTGTTTATCCCTCATGAGCCCAGACAAGTAGTCACAATTGTATGTTACCTGCCTTAAAAAGAAGCTATTTATGTCTACTTGACTGTTCATTTTGCTATGGTATCCACCGGGTTGGCAACCATGAAATTCAGTCTGGTGGTTTTTATAAGTTGGACACGAGCTTATTAGAAATGATTTAAAAGTATAAAATCATTTCTCATGGGCTTTCGTAATAAATAAACCTTATGATCAGAAACTACCTGTAGTCTAGACGTTTATTCAAGACCTGCAGAATCTGTAGTGTATATGATTGGAGATCCACTGAAAGGGCAAGAAAAAGACAAGTGCTTCTCAGTGTCAGCAATTTTGGTATATAGAGCTTTAAAGAAAAGCCTTTTAGATTTGAAAGCTGTATCATTCCTAATGTGTCAGTGACTGTTCTAATATTACAGTAATCTAAAAATGGCACATGAATCCAGCCTTTAACAAATTAGCCTACCAGATCATTAGTGATGCAGAAGTTTTATTTAACCGTGAAATTTTTATTAGTCATGATCATTTACTACTTTATCTCTCTAAGTCAGAACTGTTTAGAGAAAACAGAATGAGTTTATAAAGATTTCTCCCACGGATTTCAGTGGAAAACAGTTTCAGCTGTAAGAGGAAGTTTTCATGAAGAAGAATCAGAGTTTATTAAATTTTCTTTAGAATCATCTTACCTCCTGGAAGCCCTGGGCAAGTGGGCCAGTGCTTATTTTCATGGCTGTGTTTAATCTCTAGAAACATTTTCCATTACTGCCTTACTAACGTTGTTTCCGTCATAAGAGAGAAAAATCATTTTTAGAAGAAAGCTTCAATATTACTGTGATAACCTTTGTTATCTTTTTCCACACTATTTCCTTTGGGCTAAATCAGCATGCAGCCGTCTAACGCAGATCATGATAAACCCCTTTCTCTGAGATTTTACTAATTGCTGCGAACTAAACCAGAAGTTAGAGTTGGTTGCTTACGCAGATCGCACCTCATCCTTTGAGATTTCCTCTTGACAATTAGAGGGTCTTCTTTCTTCCTCTTCCCAGTTTGGAGACTCCCAGCAACTCCGGCTTGTCCGAATCCTGCGAAGTACTGTGATGGTTCGTGTTGGAGGTGGATGGATGGCCCTGGATGAGTTCTTAGTGAAAAATGATCCTTGCAGGGGTAAGGAGATACTTATGTCAAGATAATAACACCACGAAAGTATATCGATCTTGAATTATTTTCCAGCATCAAAAACACAGTGGGGCTAATTTTGGTCATTTATTACAGTAAGGAATGTTTCACATTGGTCTGTCAGCCTGAAGTTCCCAAAGAACGTGTGGCAATTGTGTAAACCGTGTTCCTCTCATAGTTTTTTTTTACTTCTCCTGGATAACTAGGAGACTGGGAGGCAGGAAACACTAGAATAGATTTTCCTTTGTGAGGCGTTCCCATCTGCAAGTTTCAAAATGAGCAGTTCTACCAACCAGGGGAAGGATTTCCTCTGTCGTTAAGTAGCAAAGTAAGGGGAAAGAAAATTGAGCGACGAAGATTGAAGATACCGTACAGTAAAAGTTTAAAAGCAGAAGTTTTTGTGAAATTAGGGGGAGGCGAGGAAAGCAGTATTGAAAACTTTTTTTAAATAATGAACTGCTAATTTGACTCTGAATTTTGAAGTTACAGATTAGAGCCTTAACAATATGCACACATAATATACCATAGCTCTCAGGTATCTGGGAGTGCGTTCCCAGCAGCCAGTCAGCAGGCCTTCCTTCTATATTTTGGAAATAATGCAGCTGAAGGTAATGCAGCTCCATTTACGAAACAAAGAATTGAGAATGCAGAGTGTTCTGTGGGGTAGCCTAGGAAAGTTAGCTCAATTGGGGTGAAGCCTTCCAAATACATTTTTCATCCTGAGTCAGACCTTTGAGTGTTTCCCTTCGCAGGGCCAGTTTTCTCCTAAATTGTGCGCTAAAGGCCCAATCTGAGCAACCCTTGCATAATCAACTACTGTACTTTGTTTCTTCTCCTGCTAACAGTTTTCTTGAATGTGATTGGTATCCTGTGTCATTTCTTCTAGTTCATCATCATGGGAGTAAAATGTTACGTTCGGAATCAAACTCTTCAATTACTACTACTCAGCCTACTATAGGTTGGCGACCCCTCTCTTTGCCTCTCCCCTCTGACCTCTCCTCTTTCCTACTTTGACATTCTTGCTTTAATCGTTTTGTTTTAAAATAACATGCTTCATCCATCGCGTATGGCTTAACTCACATCCAGCTGAGCTGGTGCTTCCAAATTGAAATTCTGGACTTTCAACACGCTTCGGGTGTTGCAAATGTAGGGGTTGTATAAGTGATCAAACACAAGCTAACACCCTGCACACGGGGTTCTGGTGGCGCCTTCTCCGAGTGCACGTGTGTTGGTGTGAGTGTTGCATCACAGATGACCTCACGGATCCTGGGGTCTGCTGTTTGTTATTTTGCATGCTGTAAAACCAAGTTTTTAAGGCATAAAATAAAAATACTAGCCGCCTCATTGAAAGTGCAAAACCTGAAAGTTTCTGTGTCGTCGTCATGATTAACAACCCATCTCTCATTCTGTGTAATTGTCCAATTAATCCCGATGGTGAAAGACTGGCAATTTCCTGACCTCGGTAGTACACGCAAAAGACACAGTCCCCGCCTCCCTGGCTTGTCCCCTCAGGGTGGGGATGGCATAGTGAAACCCTGCAGGCATCAGTAGTGGGTGGATTAACAATATTTGAGCATGAGCTTGTCATTTTCATGCTGACTCTCTCTTTAATAGTGGTTACTCTTGGCTGGTGTCTAGTGTTAGAATAAACACACTTTTATTTTTTTCTTTCCCCAACTGGCCTGTATCCGAAAGGAATGCATTGTAAAGGAATGCATTTGACTTTTTGTGATGCTGAGTTGGAGTTGGCATGGCAAAAAGGTGTTCTTGCAATCCTCCACGTGGTCTGTGGCGCCAGATGGCAGTTTTCCCCTCCCCCCCGCACCCGACTGAGCCCCTCTTTTTTTTTCCTTCCTTTCGTTTGTGTGCCTTGTGTGTTCCGTCATCCAGCTAAAGGAAGGACAAACATGGAGCTAAGGGAGAAGTTCATCTTGGCGGATGGAGCCAGTCAGGGAATGGCTGCTTTCCGGCCCCGGGGCCGAAGATCGAGGCCCTCATCTCGGGGAGCCTCGCCCAACCGGTCCACATCCATGTCCAGCCAGGCTGGCCAGGCGGCCTCCCCACAGGTCCCTGCCACCAGCACACCCAAGGTAGAACTCGTTTCCTCTTCCTCTGCGCTCACTGTCTAGAGTATGCTTTTGAATGTTTGGGGGGGATCCCTAGAATTTGTAGGACCAGCTTTCTCCAAATGTGTCCCTTCTCACAATATGGAAGATGAAGAATTAAAAAGTGTGTGTGTGCGTGTGCACGCGTGCGCGTGTGCTTTTGCCCTGTGGCCCATGTAAAGACGATCTATTTAGGGGCTTTGGTTACCTTTCAGATTGTTTTTTCTTTTTAAAGCTTCATTCATGTTTTTGGTGTATATGATTTGCCATCAGACCTTTTCTATTTGTTTTTGGTTTTTTATTTTTAAGTTTTGAATTTTATTTTATTTATTTTTTATACAGCAGGTTCTTATTAGTTATCTATTTTATACGTATTAGTGTATACATGTCAATCCCAATCTCCCCATTCATCCCACCACCACCCCCGCCGCTTTCCCCCCTTGGTGTCCATCTATTTGTTTTTAATGATGATCATTCTTACTGTGAAATGAATGGCTGTGAATCTCTCTTTCCGTGGCTTTGTTTTTTTATCTGCCGTCCTTTACGTTTGATTTGCCATTGTTCCATACAGATTCTCCATCCTTTAACACGCAATTATGGTAAACCCTGGTTGACAAACAGCAAGGTGTCAACTCCTTGTAAACCAGCTGAGTGCTCAGACTTCCCCATGTCATCTCCAGAGGTATTGTAAGGCCCCAGATTCCAGCCTAACAGCCGCCTTTAACTGAAACGATCACCTACTAACACTGCTTCACCTCACCCTTAATAAATGTACTTTTGATAATACGTCGTCTTTTTACAGACTTCTATATAATAAGTCTCAACCCTAGGAACGTGAGAGTAAGGGGTGAACACAAAAGACAGTTTATAGCTCCTCAAAGGGCGTCAGCCTAACCTAGTCACCTCTGCAGGCTCTCAGCCTTTTTTGTTTCTCTGTTCTCTTTCTCATACTTAATTTTGCTTTTCTCCCCTGGGAGAGTGACATACAGGAGATTATACCCAGACCTAAGCCAGGTTTCTTTTCAAGCTGATGGTATGCTTTTGCTTCTAGACATAATTTGGGCAAGAAATGCTGTAACCCTTTTTAGGTAAGAGTGAGAGGCAGTATCATTTGCAAGAGAATCACTTAAATTAAAAGAATGTGGACTGAGTGTTCTCTCTGGGCAAGGTCCTTCTGACTGTCTGGTATGTCTATTTCTGCCCAAGAACACTGGGTGGATGAGACCCAAGCCTTTTAGTTACCAGCGCAAGGGGCTGGGGCTCGGATAGGCAAAAGGTTATCTGTCATTCTCAAAAGGTATGTATCTTTATTAGACTTAATGATTTTTTTCAGGACCCTCTCACTTTTTTAAATGACATGCTATATGGGGATAAGATATTTAGGAGGTATAAAATTTGCCGAGATTAACTTATATATCAGATCATTTATATTCAATTGGAAGTCAACCATACGTCTTTTAAAGAAAGTTCTCTGTAAAATGATAAACATAGGCACCAAATAAATCACATATTTGATTAGAATCACCATAAGGAAGGGAGAAAAATCCCTAAAGAACTGTTATTGAAACCAAGGAGGTATTTCATATTAAAGGCAAGGACTCCTGGATAAAACTAATTTAGTACCTCTCAAAAGCCTTTTATGCTTTTCAAAACTCTTATCTGTTATGTAACCCTCACACTCATAATGAGAGGTAGGCAGAGAAAATGTCATTGCCCTCCTGACTCAGATTGAAATGATGGAAATGGAAATTGCAGATGGTGGTATAGAGTTGGGGCAGAAGCCCATTCCTCAACTCTTCCTCATCCCCCAGCCCCTCATTTCTCCCCCTTCCCTCAAGTGAGTGATGTTAATTTCATATGTTACGTCTGAGGCGTCTGTCGCTTCTGATGGATCTCTTGTAGCCAAAACTGAGAGCAGTTGAAGGAACCTAAAGTGACATGTTTGCTTTAAATATTCAGGGCTGTGCTACTCTGTTCAAATTTTTGAAAAGTGGAAAACCCCCCCCCCCACAAATTTAAGTCTATTATTTTGGCTAATACAAAGCTAGGTTTCATTTCAAATAGCCTCATGAGGCAAAACAACAGTATCCTTCTATGGAAGGGTCTTTAAGAGCACGGGGTAGGTTTGTGACTATAAAATCAGAATATCAAGGCATCTGAAAAGAATGCTCTTGGTCCTTCATGGTAATGAACTGTCATCTTGAGTGATATATTTCATCACCTGTGAGTCCTCACTCTCTCCTGGGTCGTTGAGATTCTGAGTTAGGAATTTAACTGGAGCAGAGCTGTCAGAGTTCGGGCAAATTACTGCCCTCTTCAGGCCCTCCTCTTTCACAATTGTGAAAAAGTGAGTAGGTAAGTGTGAGGATTAATTGTGGTTAGACTAGTGAGAGTATTTTCAATGCTTAAGCATCTTTTTTTTTTTTTTGGCTGCGCTGAGTAGCATGCAGGATCTTAGTTCCCCCACCAAGGATCGAACCCCTGCCCCCTACCATAGGAGTGCAGACTGGGCCACCAGGGAAGTCCCAAGTATTATATGTATATGAATTCTATATAAATCCTATATTTAAATGTATGTAGAGAATACATATGTAAATGAATTATGAATATCATTAATATTAATAAATTGCAACCCTGATATATCTAAAGGTCTTACATATGCTTTATTATTAAACATTTAAAACTATTTAATAAAGGAAAATTAATTTTTCAAAAAGCATATGTAATTGTTTAGATCTGTTTCCTCCAAACAGCTCCCTGACTGTGAGTTCATTGAGGAATATGATGTCTTTATACTTCCCAGATTTGTTTTTGTTTTTTGTTTTTTTTTAACTTTGGGAGAATTTCCAAAATGTTGTAGTGATCCAGGAAACGTGAATGATTTTAGATTTAGAATAAAATGTCATAGTTGTGATTACTTTAGACATTCTCTGCAAACTCCTGTAAGAATTTTAAGAGAATCATCCCCAAACATTGCCTAGGTATCTTGTAAGGACCGTAGACAGTGACGGAGCCAAGAGAGGAAGTGATATCTTACCAAGTTACAGAATGTCGCTTTTTTCTCTTTTTGGCAGTTATGTTTGTTTAAATGGTGGCTGTCTAGGCATTCCTTATTTTCTTCCTGTTCAATTTCTGTTTATTTATTTCTGTCTAGTTCCCTAAAAACCTTGCAGGCAGCAGAGAGTCCAAGCACGATTTTTTAGAGGCCAGTCTTCTCTCGGGACCATGCAGCCACCATCATCTTTTTGGCTCTACTCTCTCAACTCTGTGATAATTCACTGACAATCTGAAAGATACTAACATACTCAGAGTTTGTCTGTGTTTCCTCGGGGACTCTCCACTTTTGTGTTTTCTCTCCAACATGAATTCATTTTCTTTAGAGGGGTCCCTCTGAATTTAGGGAGAGAATAAGAAATTAGTGGAGAAAAGCAAGTGAGAACCCCATGCCTCCTCACCTCCTGAGTGTCTAGTGGAGGGTTCCCACCCATCTGTGAAGTGGTGTCAGTGGAGAATCACGGGACAGGAGCAATATCTGAAATGTCTTTTCCCTGATTCGACACAGGGAACGCCGATACAGGGAAGCAAGCTTCGACTTCCGGGATATTTATCAGGGAAAGGCTTCCACTCCGGGGAAGACAGTGGCTTGATCACAACCGCAGCTTCCCGAGTACGGACACAGTTTGCTGGTGAGTCTGCTGCGCTCCATCTCTCGTGGCTTTGCAGTGTGATCTGAATATGAAAATCCCATTTCTTCCTAATCGGGGAAGACAAATCAATGCTGCTGTATTCTTCTGAAATGACAAGTGGTCCCAGTCCTCCATCAAAGGTAGGGGATCAGTGAGCCATGGGCATAAGGGACTCAAACATCCCTTTTGGAAAGTACCAGAGAAAGATGAGACAGTGACTGTGGAATTGAAGAAAAACTGTGGCAGGATCTACCCCTTCCGACCAAAAGTCTGGCCTCCTCTGCTGCTTGGAAATTGCACTGGGTTCTGTTTGGGGTGGTTGGAAAAACCCAGCTGCACTGGCCCTGACCCCGGGGATCCTAAGCACAGCAAGCCTGAAGCTTCTTTAAACTTTCAAGTCTTTTGTCTTCAATTCCTTTGTGCTTCGAATTACTTATCCTAGGCAAAACTTGTGCTGTGCGTTCGTACTGCACACGTCCCTGGGTTATACCTGCCAAACTTTGGAAAACACAGTCTCAAGGGATATATCTATTCCTTATGTCTGTGTGTGGTAAATGGAATTCCATTTTAAGTGGGGTAGCCCCCAACCTGCTTTTTGTTTGTAAATTGAGCTTTTTGTATATTTCATCTACTTAGAGTGGGAGCAAGGCCATGAAATCAACATGTATTTCTTGAGCGCCTAGTGGGTGTCCAGAAAACTGACTGAGGTTAAACGGTGGCACTGAGTTTCAAGAATCGGTGGCAGCTGGATGCAGTAGGAAGGGTGACCCATCTCTGCCCTCTCTCCTCAGATCCCAAGAAGACCCACAGCCGACCAGGAAGCCGAGCTGGCAGCAAAGCTGGTAGCCGGGCCAGCAGCCGCCGAGGCAGTGATGCATCAGACTTTGACATCTCAGAAATCCAGTCCGTGTGCTCTGACGTGGAGACTGTCCCCCAGACACACAGGCCTACGCCCCGAGCAGATTCTCGGCCGTCCGCAGCCAAGCCTTCCAAAATCCCCACACCCCAGAGGAAATCACCTGCCAGCAAATTGGACAAGTCCTCCAAGAGATAGTGCAGTTGGTTCTACCACTGTCCTTCCTAAAGCCTTTACTATTTAAGTCTGAAAGATGTAACATATGATGTAGAGACTATTGTGAAATAATGCAAGAGGTGAGTTTAAAGTTCTGCAGATGGCCTTATTTGTGTATTTGTCTTTTTCTTTTATCTGTATAATTTGGGTCAGATAGTCTGGGGTTTTAGTCACATCCTCCATGAAGGGGGAGAGAGTTTGATAGGCACTAACGTTTCTGCACTGAGCGTGTGGAGCACACCTGAGATCACTATACCTGCAGGTAAGTCCACGACTTCCCGACAGCCAGCCCTCCACTGGGAGCTAACATGAAGGATACCTCAGGACACCTTCTTGCTTCTCTGGAAACTCTGAAAAGCCAAAAGACACCCACAGCGATCTATTCCAAGATGATCTAAGTGTAAACTGCAAGATGGGGGGCAAAAAGACAAACACACCCGCCGCAGTTCTTAACCTTGTACCTGACGGAGAACTCACAGAAAGTTCCTTTCTGCACCTGCCCATGCTCTGAGATTCCCAGACTCTTGCGCGTTTCTGTGCCATGGCTTCACCTGAGGCCAGAGGCGTCCTGGACGTGAGCCCTCTTATCCTGT
The DNA here is from genome assembly GCF_949987515.2 of Delphinus delphis. Taxonomy (NCBI): domain Eukaryota; kingdom Metazoa; phylum Chordata; class Mammalia; order Artiodactyla; family Delphinidae; genus Delphinus; species Delphinus delphis. The sequence goes on along the minus strand of NC_082692.2, from coordinate 43,738,212 downwards.
AAGAATATCATCATAAAGTGCATTCATGTAAATGTGAGGTTTTCTTTTGCTTGAGTGGACAGTAGCACCTGTACCATTGAACTCATTTTGTATCAAAGCAAGTTTGCTTGCAGAAAAGCTATGAAATAAAACATGTCCCATAACTACATTGCTATGGAATTAATTTTTTTCCCCAGGGAAAAAAAGTCAGTGTATTTTTTTATGAGCAAATATCCATTTGGAGTGACCAAACGAGACTTAAAAATGGGTTTATTTTGATTTTCTCATCTGAAGTAATCATGTTCTGGTATTATATCTATATTTAATATAAACCTTTTAATTTATTATGTATACTCACATACTATAGGAAGATATTAGTATGCATTTAATAAAACATATTCACTTGAACATATGGCATACCTGATTATTTAAAGTGAACTTTTTCTGTTTGCTCTAAATAAAGCTTATATGGACGATCTCTCTTTACTAACAGTGTGACAGGCTAAGTTTGGGGGACAAAAAACACAGGGATATAATACATAAGAAATGATAAAATAACATTAACCATTCTATAAATATTTTTAATATGTACCAACCATGTGCCAGCCTCTGTTGGTGACACTGAGGTGCTCTTATATTCAAGGGGAAAAAGCTAATAACTAAATCACTAAAAAACATGAACTGAAACCAGGGGATGTATGACAGGGTAATGTAGTTACATTCCCTCCTGTGTACATTTAAAAATCAAATGATAAAATTTTCTTAACTATAAAAATGGCATCAAATATAATTAGAAGAATGGCAGATGGTTCCTTTGGGTATGACCGGTCACAGTTCTCCCTGTGACTTTGTAAATTCATTTCAGCACACGGCATTGGTGGCATTTGGGTTCAGGAGTTAGTTAAGATAGTCTTGTGTTTTCCCCACGTGGTCTTTTTCATGGAGGCCAGCGTTGAATTGAAGGGCCTGGAGTCTCCGGAGACAGAAATTAGGTGCCGCTTTTAAGTGACTCCTTTCTCAAAGCATGGGTCTCAAGTGCATGCCCTTGATGGGAAGGGTGATTCTAACCTATGGGACCACTTGCTGTAATTCATGCGTTTGATTGTAAACACCTCATCTGAGAAGGTAGCTGAAATTGCTGTTACTCCTTTGGTGCTTTGCATAGGATCACATTTCCACTTCAAAGACAAATTTAAGGGAATAATTTTATCTGGGCTCATTTGAATGCTGCCCCTGATAAAGAGCTAGGGAATTTGCTTTTTGTAGTAGGAAGTGGTGAAAGATACTTCGAGAGTCCTAAGGAACTGCTTCCAGCTACCAGCAATTGTCCTCCTGGGGAGCTTTTCACACTTTGATGCCTGATATTTGTTTCCTCTTGAATGTTTGTTTCCCAGAGCCTCAGGCTGACTTCTGAGGTCCTCCTGGAAGTTTCCCTCCTCTTCGCTACACAGTTCCTTCTCTTTTCTTTTTGTCTTTCTTTCTTTTTTGTTTTCTTTCCTACTTTTTATTTTAAAAACATGACATTGGAATGAATCGCAATGCTAAACATCTTAAAGATTGGCTCTGTTAGAAGATAAACTGAGGCATACTAAGAATTTTTAGGAGATCTACGAAACAGACACAGACATAGAGAACAGACCCTGTGGTTGCCAAGTGGAAGGGGAGGGTGGGGTTAACTGATACAAACTATTATATATATGGTGGATAAACAAGGTTCTGTACAGCACAGGGAACTATATTTAATATCCTGTGATAAACCATAATGGAAAAGAATATGAAAAAGAATATATATATAAAATGGAATCACTTTTCTGTATAGCAGAAATTAACACAACATTGTAAATCAACTATTCTTAAATTAAAATTTTTATTAAAGAATTCTAAGAGTTTACTTGAGCAAAATCCAGTTCCAATCAGGCAGCGCCAAACCGGAAGTGGTTAGGAGTCCACCAACAGGAGAAAAATCAGAGGCAGAGCCAGGAAATTATTGAATGGCTGTCACTTAGAGCCCAGTTGACTGTTTGTGATTGGCTGTCCTTAGGCTTTGATTTCATAACCTCGAGGCATTTACAGAACTAGATTTTGGTTTTTGTTTTTCTAGGCCCCTGAGGCACTAGAGCCACTTGGATCTAAAGGCCTCCTTGTTTAATTAATTGAACGGTTCTTAAGCGTTAAGGCAACTGAATCATGGAGTCGATTTTTTTGCCTTAAAAATAAATACTAATTCTCATGAAAAAATGGAGTGCAGAAGGGGATGGGCCTGGACAAATCTCAGATCTGGTTCCTTTTAGGGCAAATAAGGGTGGAGGGGCTTGGAAGTGCCCTGTTGGCTGCTGGGGTTTGACCCGTAAAACAATGAAAAGGAAGAGAGGCAGGGAAAGGATCTTGTTTCCTTTTTGATCATTTTTTAAGCTTGCTTCACGTATTTGCAACAAGGGAAATCGGGATGAGGTACAGTCATTTACTCCTTTTTGGACAACGTGGTTTGAAATGCTTGTGCTTTTTTGTCAAACAAGTGATCTGATAGCACCAACCATACGTTTGCAAGTGCCCAAGCTACTGTGTGTGTCTCATGAGGTGGCCGCCTGGCCGGGAACTTACCTCTGGGGGCCCATGAAGAAGGCAAGGACACTAAACTTGTCTCTTAGTACTTTAGTAACTAGGTTTCCTTGAGTCTTGTTAGGGGTTAACTTGATGGTCACCAAAATCTACTTGGATGTGAATAGAGTCATAGATGAGTTGTATGGCTTTGTGAAGTATCTGACCTACCCTGCCCAACTGTACAACTTTGGTTGACTTCATATAATTTTGGTGCAATGGAGATCTTGAATATCTTGTCAGGATAAATGACAGCAAACATATGGAATCTTTCTGGCTTCTGCTTCCTATGTGCTAAATTAAGAACACATGCAAGGCACCCTGACTTCAGACTATACTACAAAGCTACAGTAATCAAGACAGTATGGTACTGGCACAAAAACATAAATATAGATCAAAGGAACAGGATAGAGTGAAGTAAGTCAGAAAGAGAAAAACAAATACTGTATGCTAACACATATATATGGAATCTAAGAAAAAAAAAAGGTTCTGAAGAACCTAGGGGCAGGACAGAATTAAAGATGCTGACGTAGAGAATGGACTTGAGGACATGGGGAGGGGGAAGGGTAAGCTGGGATGAAGTGAGAGAGTGGCATGGACATATACACACTACCAAATGTAAAATAGATAGCTAGTGGGAAGCAGCCACATAGCACAGGGAGATCAGCTCCGTGCTTTGTGTCCACCTAGAGAGGTGGGATAGGGAGGGTGGGAGGGAGATGCAAGAGGGAGGAGATACGGGGATATGTGTGTGTGTGTGTGTGTGTATATATATATATATATATATATATATATATATATATATATATATATATATATGATTCACTTTGTTATATATATATCTGATTCACTTTGTTATACAGCAGAAACTAACACACCATTGTAAAGCAATTATACTCTAATAAGAAAGATGTTAAAAAAAAAAGCATGCAAAGCAAAATGTGTTCAAAGCAATTTCATATTCATTTACCCACACTTTTATTGTACCCCATTATTTGAAATTAAAGACTGCATAGGAGATGAGAATAAAAAGAGATTAGAAGTTTTCAAAAGTTATCCTCAGATAAAATATTCTTTTAAAAGTTCCTCACCCTAAAAGAGCGACTTTTGCCCCAGGGCAAAGACCAGGAATTTCAGTTGCCACAGCCTTATAGACTCTATCTTTTCTGCCAGTGGGTTCCCTACTTCTTTGACAGCATATTTCCAGCAATAAGAATTTTCTGAGCAAACTCTTCCAATGTGTTTATCAGATATTTTTTGCATATATTATCATTAGCTAATTTCTCAAGGTTCAATATAATCTTAGTGTCAGATTTACACTTAACAACACTGGTGTAGGAATATATACTTATTTCAAATAGTCTTGACAACTTTTTGGTCCAAATCTTGTCAAACCTGATGAGACCCTCCCTGGTTTAACTCATGATGTGACTGGGGGGGGCTTGTTCTAGGAGTGTCTTCTCTGCTTTTTTCTTCTTTGTTTCTTGCATTCTAAGTGTCTTAAATCCATAGTTTATTTGCAGGGATCTGTTTAAGCCACATTTGGTAAAGATTGTTTTGTTAAAAAGAGATGATAAAATGTGTTCATTCACCCTGCTTGACACAGAGAAAGTGCAGTCTACCACACATGCTGCGAGAACCACTGTGTCCACCTGTCACCTGGGGACACAGACACAGAGGATGCTGTGGGTGCCACCATAGGGCACATGTTACTGTTGGTCTGTAGTATGTCCATGGAGGTTGATTTCCTCCCCCTCCTCTTAGGTGAAATGTAAAACAGACATCTTGTTTTCATGCCACATCTGAACTTAGAGATCACTGTTCTACACTCTTTCTTTCTCCTCTGCTCCCAGTTATGTGAGAACACACACACACCTGTGCCAGCAGTTATATGTGATTATCTCCCTGCTTAGGTGTTCTCTGAAAATTTGAATTTAGTTCTGGCCCTTGTTACCTCTCACTTGTGCTACTACAGGACTGCCTGTTTATCGCCTCACTTTCAATGTCTTCTCCAGATGTCAGGCTGGAGGAATTGGTCCCATGGGGAGGGACAGGCCTTTCGATAATGAAGGACCAAAAGAAAGGGTGGTTAAGGTGGGAAAAGAGATACCCTTTAAACTTACACAGTTCTGTACGTCAGTTATATCACAATAAAACTGGAAGGGAAGAAAAGATGGAAAAAGAGAAGTTAAGGGAGTTACATTACCTAACTGCACTGACATTTCTCTCAGCAAATTAGAAGCCAGGGTGTCCTGCCTAGAGTTAAGGAAAAGGTCATAGGTTATGGTGTTTGAGTTGAGCCGAAAAGGTTTGAAATAGCTGAGACCAGGGGACTGTAGTTACCCTGACCTACAGAGTGCAGCTGGGTGTAGGAACAGAGGGGGCAGAAGGTTAATTGAAAGTTAAGAGCTGAAATCAAGAGGTTTACAGACAAGCAAGAACTGAAAGAATTCAGCACCACCAAACCAGCTTTACAAGGAATGCTAAAGGAACTTCTTCAGGCAGAAAAGAAAAGGCCACAACTAGAAAGGAGGAAATTACAAAATGGGAAAGCTCACTGGTAAAGGCAAACATACAGTAAAGGTGGGAAATCATCCACACACAAATATATCAAAACCAGTAATTCTGAGAGTACAAATGCAGGATATTTGAAATCATTCGAAATTAAGAGATGAGCAAGTTAGGGAGCTTCCCTGGTGGTGCAGTGGTTAAGAATCTGCCTTCCAATGCAGGGGACCCAGGTTCAAGCCCTGGTCTGGGAAGATCTCACATGCTGCGGAGCAACTAAACCCATGCACCACAACTATTGAGCCTGCGCTCTAGAACCCGTGAGCTACAACTACAGAAGCCCACATGTCTAGAGCCCGTGCTGTGCAACAAGAGAAAACACAGCAATGAGAAGCCCGTGCACCACAATGAAGAGTAGCCCCCGCTCGCCGCAACTAGAGAAAGCCCATGCACAGCAGCGAAGACCCAACACAGCCAAAAATAAATAACTAAATAAATTTTTTAAAAGATGAATAAATTAAAACAGTCATATACATATAGATTGCTATACCAAAACCTCATGGTAACTGCAAGCCAAAAATCTATAACAGATATATACACAAAACAGAAAAAGGAATCCAAACACAACACTAATGATAGTCATCAAATCACAAGAGAACAAAAGTGAAAAGGAAGAAAAAAGACCTAAAAAACAAATCCAAAACAATTAATATCACAATAAGAACATACGTATCAATAATTACCTTAAATGTAAATGGATTCAATGCTGCAAACAAAAGACAGACTGGCTAAATGGATACAAAAACAAGACCCTATATATTCTATCAAACATTTGGAAAAGAGTTAACACTTATCCTTCTGAAACTATTCCAAAAAATTGCAGAAGGAACACTTCCATACTCTTTCTAAAAGGCCACCATTACCCTGATACCAAAACCAGACAAAGATACCACAAAAAAAGAAAATTACAGGCCAATAACACTGATGAAGATAGACGCAAAAATCCTCAATAAAATACTGGCAAGCCAAACCCAACAATACATTAAAAGGATCATACACCATGATCAAGTGGGATTTATCCCAGGGATGCAAAGATTTTTCAGTATCCATACATCAATCAATGTGCTACACCACAATAACAAATTGAAGTATACAAACCATATATGATCATCTCAATAGATGCAGAAAAAACTTTTGATAAAATTTGACATACATTTATGATAAAAACTCTCCAGAAAGTGGGCATAGAGAGAACATACTCGACATTATAAAGACCATATACTACAAACCCACAGCTTACATTATACTCAATGGTGAAAAGGTGAAAGCATTTCCTTTAAGATCAGGAACAGGACAAGACTGTCCACTCACACCACTTTTATTCAACATAGTTTTGGAAGTCCTAGCCACAGCAATCAGAGAAGAAAAAGAAATAAAAGGAACCCAAATTGGAAAAGAAGAAGTAAAACTGTCACTGTCTGCAGATGACATGATACTATTTATAGAAAATCCTAAAGACACTACCAGAAAGCTACTAGAACTCATCAATGAATTTGGTAAAGTTGCAGGATACAAAATTAATAAACAAATCCCTTGCAATTCTATACAATAAAAACAAAAGATCAGAAAGAGAAGTTAAGGAATTAATTAAGGAAACAATTTACCATTTCATTTACCATCTCATTTACCATTTCATCAAAAAGAATAAAATGCCTAGGAGACAAAAAATCTGTACCTACCTAAGGAGGCAAAAAATCTGTACTCCGCACACTATAAAATGCTGATGAAAGAAATCAAATGTGATACAAACAGATGGAAAGATATACTGTGTTCTTGGATTGGAAGAATCAATATTGTCAAAATGACTATACTATCCAAGGCAATCTATAGATTCAATGCAATCTCTATCAAATTACCAATGGTATTTTTCACAGAATTAGAATAAAAAAGTTTTAGATTTATATGGAAACCCAAAAGACCTCGTATAGCCAAAGCAATCTTGAGAAAGAAAAACAGAGCTGGAGGAATCAGGCTCCCTGACTTCAGACTATACTGCAATGCTACAGTAATCAAAACAGTATAGTACTGGCACAAAAACAGAAATATAGATTAATGGAAGAGGATAGAAAGCCCAGAAATGAACCAACATACCTATGGCCAATTAATCTACAACAAAGGAGGCAATAATATACAATGGAGCAAAGACAGTCTCTTCAAAAAGTGTGTGCTGGGAAAACTGGACAGCTACATGTAAAAGAATGAAATTAGAATATTCTCTAACATAATTCACAAAAATAAACTCAAATTGGAGGAAAGATTTAAATGTAAACCTGATACTATAAAACTCCTAGAGGAAAACATAGGCAAACACTTTTTTTTTTCTAATAAGGAAGGTGGAGAGTTCTCCTCCACCTTTTTTTAAATAAATAAATTTATTTATTTATTTATTTTTGGCTGCATTGGGTCTTCATTGCTGTGCACAGGCTTTCTCTCGTTGTGGTGAGTGGGGGCTACTCTTCGTTGTGGTGCATGGGCTTCTCATTGCAGTGGCCTCTCTTTGCACAGCATGGGTTCTAGGCATGTCGGCTTCAGTAGTTGCAGCCTGCAGGCTCAGTAGTTGTGGTGCACGGGCTTAGTTGCTCTGTAGCATGTGGGATCTTCCCAGACCAGAGTTCAAACCCATGTTCCCTGCATTGGCAGGCAGATTCTTAACAACTGTGCCACCAGGGAAACCCGGCAAACACTCTTTGACACAAATCGCAGCAATATCTTTTTGGATCCATCCCCCAGAGTAATGGAAACAAAAACAAAGATAAATAAATGAGACCTAATTAAACTTAAAATCTTTTGCACAGCAAAGCAAACCATAAAAAGAAAAGAAAACCTACAGAATGGGAGAAAATTTTTGCAAACGATGCAACCAACAAGGGATTAATTTCCAAAATACCTAAACAGCGCATATAGCTCAATATCAAAATAAAAAAACAAAAAAACAACCCAATAAAACAATGGGCAGAATGTCTATATAGACATTTCTCCAAAGAAGACACACAGATGGCCAACAGGCACATGAGAAAATGCTCAACATCACTAATTATTAGAGAAATGCAAATCAAAACTACAATGAGGTATCACCTCACACCAGTCAGAATGCCCATCATCAAAATGGCCACAAATAATAAATGCTGAAGAGGGTGTGGAGAAAAAGGAACCCTCCTATACTGTTAGTAGGAATGTAAATTGGTAGAGCTACTATGGATAACAGTATAGAGTATCCTCTAAAAACTAAATATAGAGCTACCATATGATCCTGCAATCCCACTCCAGGACATGTATCCAGAGAAAACCATAATTTGAAAGGATACATACACCCCATTTTTCATTGCAGCACTATTTACAATAGCCAAGACATGGAAGCAATCTAAGTGTCCATCGACAGATGAATGGATAAGGAAGATGTGGTACATATATACAGTGGAATACTACTCAGCCATAAAAAATAATGAAATAATGCCATTTGTAGAAACATGGTTGGACCTAGAGATTATCACACTAAGTGAAGTAAGCCATACAGAGTAAGACAAATCTCATATGATATCCCTTATATGTGGAATCTAAAAAATAAAAAATATACAGATGAACTTATTTCCAAAACAGAAAGAGACTCACAGAATAGAAAACAAAATTTTGGTTACCAAAGGGGAAGAGGGAGGGGAGGAATAAAATAGGAGGTTGGGATTAACATATACACACGACTATATATAAAATAGATAACCAACTAGGACCTACTGTATAGCACAGAGAACTATACTCAATATTTTGTAATAACCTATGAGGGAGAAGAATCTAAAAAAGTATATATAGATATAGATCTATATAGATATAAAGCTGAATCTCTGTACTGTACACGTGAAACATGATATTGCAAATCAATTATACTCCAATTAAAAAAAAAACTTTACCCAAAAGAAAACTCCAGTACCAGTTGTATTCTTCGGTGAATTCTAGCATTTAAAGGAAAAAAAAAAAAAACAAAAACAAATTTACAAAAATCCTTCTAGAAAATAGAAAAGGAAGAAACACTTCACAATTCATTCTATGAGGCATCACATTGATACCAAAGTCAAAGGCATTATAAGAAAAGAAAACTTTCAATATTTCTTATGAATGTAGGCACAACAATCCTTTAAAAATTAGCAAATTAAATACAGCAGTATATGATAAGAAAAATACATCATGACAGTTATGGACTGAACTGTTTTCCCCCCAAATTCATAGGTTGAAGCCCTAACCCCCAATGTAATGTAGTTGGAGATAAGGCCTTTAAAGAGATAACTAAGGTTAAATGATATCATAAAGATGGAGCCCTAGAGACATGAAAGATCTCTCTCTCTCTCTCTCTCTCTCTCTGCACATGCACAGAGGAGAGACCATGTGAGGATTCAGCAAGAAGGACCATCAGCAAGCCAAGAAGAAAGGTCTCACCAGAAACCAACCCTACTAGCATCTTGATCTTGTGAGGAAATAAATTTCTGTTCTTTAAACCATCCAGTCTGTGCTATTCTGTTATGCCAGTCCTAGAAGACTAATACAATGACCAAATAGAGTTTATCCCAGGAAAGTAAGGTTGGACTAACATTAGAAAACTAAGCACTTTTTTTTCACTATATTAACCAATTAAAAAATAAGAAAAACTGTATGATAACCTCAACAGATGCAGAAAAATCATTTGACAATCTTCAAAAATCACTCATGAGAACAAATGTTTCAGCAATGCAGGAGTGGAAAAGAACTTTCTCAACCTGATAAAGAACAGCTAACATTATACTTAATGGTGAAAGATTGATTGCTTCCCCTCTAAGGTCATAAATGAGGCAAAGATGTTCTCTCTCACCACTCCCATTCGACATCTTACTGGAAGCTAAGTCCAGTACAAAAGGGTAGTAAAAGAATAAAAGATGTATAGATTGGCAAAGAGGAATGAAATTATTTTAATTCTCAGGTGACAACATTGTCCACATAGAATATCCTATGGAATTTACAAAAAAGCTACAGGTGACTTTAGCAAGGTCCCTGTATATAAAGTAAATATGGAAAAATCAGTTGTATTTCTACATACTAATAGTAGCTGAAAAACAATACGAATTATAATAGCAAAAAACTAAAGTACTTAGGGATACATTTAACAAAACGTACAAAAATTGTACACAAACTACAGAACATTGAGAAAAATGTAAAACAAAAAGTGGAGAGATGCTATATTTATGGATCAGAAGAGTTAATATTGTTAAGATGTCAATTATCCTCCAATTAATCTGCAAATCTAATATAATCTCAAGCCAAATTCCAGCAAATTTTCTTTTGAGGAAATTGATAAGACTTTCTTAAAAAAAAAAAAAAAGAGTTAGGAGCTGGGGTTTTTTCAGTCAGGCTCAACGGGAAGAGCAAGGGATTGAAGCAGTGGGAAGAAGCAGAGGGGGTAGGATGGAATCAAGTTTTAGGGTACCCAGAGAAAAGGGTTTGGGAGGAAGGCACACTGTGGATAGGTGTTTGGATCAGGTTGGTGGAAGGCTAGAGCATTAGGGCTGAGAGCACAGGAAAAGATGTATGACCAAGAGGGACATATTTTGGGGCATTGTCTAAGGTTGCAAGAATGTGAATTTTGGTGGCCTCAGCATTTCATTAAAAATTAGTCTCAGCTGTTCCAAGTCTGTTGATTTTTATTGTGCTTGTAGTTGAATCTCCATGAAGAAAGCAATAATAGTCATCTCATAGGGTGGGGGAGTGTGGAAGAGCCTGCATTTCAGCTGGGATTGGTTGTGCTTCAAAGCTCCAATGAGGCTGAAGTGTGTGCTTGGCTTTTCAATAAGACAGAAATCTCAGGAAAATGGTTCGTTGATATATGCCTATTAGATCTGGCTGTGGGCATGACTTAAAAATGGATTACCATAAAAACTACATTTCTGAAAGAAGGATTAAGTAGGTAGAAAAATGTACATGGTTATGTTTTTGATTCCTAGTGTAGAAAAGTTTGTTTCAAAAGTAACCAGTCAGTGGATGTGAGATCTGGTCACCAACTGAGTCACAAAATACCTGCTTGAGAGCTGACCAGTGAATTCGGAGGAACAGAATCGGTTTGAAGCAATGTCTTGAGATATAAAGTATAAACTTTACAATGCCATATCTGATCATGGATTAATTTAGAATTCTTTCTCATGGGTAACCTTTTGCTTTTTTAGGTTCTTGATTATGCCCAGATTGATTTTTTAAAGTCAGTTTTGGTTTATAAAGCTCTTCACATGAATATATATCTTATATGAGGTTCCCAGCCAGTCATTGAAATAGTAGATAAGTACTATTTGAATTTTACGGATAATTTAAACAAAGCTAGAGAGGCTGTTATTTCTCCAGGCTCACACAGCTAAAAATGACCCAGTAGATAAATATTTTCCTGCCGAGACCAGTAATCATCCCACTACACCTCACCATTACACCAGGGCCTCTGTGCTCCTAAGATGGTGACTTCATAAGGAAGGCATGGTCACGAACTCTTGGGAACCACACCACATCTGCATTTTCCAGAGACACAAGCTTCACCTTGAGATAGGTTTAGACTTTTCTCTGGAGTGCTGGAAATGTCTTGGGTTCCATAGCTAGATTAATTTTCCATTTTTTCATGTCTCATCAAATTATCTCCTTCCAAAAACGTAGTGACCTTTTAAAATTGGTTCACTGAGTAAGACGGTCTGCTTCGAGGCAGCTAATATTTAACACTATTTTCTCTCTGACCATCAAAAGATGTGTCATGAGTTCCCCTGGGAAGTGGCTTCATCAGTTAGCTGTCAAAGAGTCCTGATTCCTCTTGCTGTCAGATAGGTATCCTGAATGACTTAATGCAAATGAAACTTTTGAATATTCTAGTTTTTGCTTAAGTTCATTGGTAATATATGTGGATAAATGTTGGAACTCTTCACTGACTATGTCATGGTGTAGTGTTTTAAAAATTTATTTTATAAGGAGTGTGGGAGGGAGGGAGACGCAAGAGGGAAGAGATATGGGAACATATGTATATGTATAACTGATTCACTTTGTTATAAAGCAGAAACTCACACACCATTGTAAAGCAATTATACCCCAATAAAGACGTTTAAAAAAATTTTATTTTAGATGTGGAGGCATATATAATGTGACCTAACCAAAAAAGTTTTAATAAAAGTATACAAGGAAGGATGTACATTTTTCCTGCTTCAGTTTTGGTTAGTTTGACTACAGGGCTTTATAAGGTGGTCCAAGGCATTTACCTTGATTCTATCACTCAAATATATTTCAAATCATATTAGTTCTTTTTTTTTTTTTAAAGATTTAATTTTATTTATTTTTGGCTGCATTAGGTCTTCATTGCTGCACTCGGGCTTTCTCTAGTTGCGGTGAGTGGGGGCTACTCTTCCTTGCGATGTCTTCTCTTGTTGCGGAGCACTGGCTCTAGGCACACGGCCTTCAGTAGTTGTGGCTCATGGACTCAGTAGTTGCGGGTCACAGTCTCTAGATCACAGGCTCAGTAGTTGTGGCTCATGGGCTTACTTGCTCCATGGCATGTGGGATCTTCCCGGACCAGGGCTCGAGCCTGTCTCCCCTGCACTGGCAGGTGGATTCTTATCCACTGTGCCACCAGGGAAGTCCTGTTAGTACTTTCTTTAGTGTATATTCTTTTGTGTGTATTCTTTTGCTTACTCTTACTCTCACACACCTCTGAAAATGTATCTTTTAAGTATCAGTGTCAGAATAATTTGTTTTTTGTCAAAACATGTTTGAAATGTAGTTAATTCAGTGAAGAATTTTTATTTAGGACATTCCTTTGATTTATATTGACTGCATTTGGGGAGTAGGATACTTTATACATTCAATGATACATTTTATTATCAACTTCTGATGATAATTTTACACTTGTTAGTTACAGAAAGTGTAGTAAATACATAAAAGTACAAAGAGTAAATAAAATCACCTATCATCCCAATACTTGGAATAAATCACTCATAAATTTGAGGGGTGATCATTATTTTGAATTTCTGATGTCATACTGTATTTCCATTTTGGTATCTCCAACTACATATTTAAAATTAAAAAGGCCAAAGGCATTGTAAGTTATCCAGTTATTTTAGTCTTTAAAACTGGAAATAGGGTGATACTTGTATTGCTTTTTATTGCTGGACAACAGTTGCCTGAGAACTCAGTGATTTCAAACAACTTATTTCGCAGTTTGTGTGAACAAGAATTCAGGCAAACTCGTCTGGGTTCTCTGTTTCAAGGTCGCTTACAAGGCTGCAGTCAAAGTTCCAGCTGGGGCCACAGTCATCTGTGTCTCATTTCATTTGAGGCAGGATTTATTTTCCAGTTCACTCCTTGGTTGGTTGGTTGTCAAGATTCCATTCCTCGTGGGTTGTTGGACTAAGAGCCTCAGTTCCTTGCTAGCTGTTGGCTGGAGGCCACCCTCCTCATTTCCTTGCCACATGGGCCACTCCAGCATGGCAGTTCGCATCATCAAAGTGGGCAAACCAAGGAGGCAATAGAGTCCAAAGTCACAGTCTTCCACAACCTAAGCGTAGAAATTATGTCCTATCACTTTAGCCATATTTTCTTAGTCAGGAGCAAATCACAAGGTCCAGCCTACATTCAAGGGCAGGGGCCTGAACCAGGAAGAAATAGCAAATATGAACAGACAAATCACAACTACTGAAATTGAAACTGTGATTTAAAAACTCCCACAGACTGAAGTCCAGGACCAGATGGCTTCACAGCCGAGTTCCATCACACGTTTAGAGAAGAGTTAACACCTATCCTTCTGAAACTCTTCCAAAATACTGCAGAGAAAGGAACATTCCCAAGTTCATTCTATGAGGCCACCATCACCCTAATACCAAAACCAGACAAAGATATAATGAGAAAAAGAAAATTACAGGCCAATATCACTGATGAACATAGACACAAAAGACTTCAACAAAACACTAGCAAACTGAATCCAGCAACACATTAAAAGTATCATACGCCATGATCAAGTGAGATTTTTCCCAGGGATGGAGGGATTCTTCAATATATGGAAATCAATGTGATACACCACATTAACAAACTGAAGAATAAAAATCATATGATCATCTCAATAGATCCAGAAAAAGCTTCTGACAAAATTCACCATCCATTTATGATAAAAAACAAAAAAACAAAAACAAACCCAACTCTCCAGAGAGAGAGTTTGGTAAAGTAGCAGGATACAAAATTAATACACATAAATCTCTTGCATTCCTATACCTAACAATGAAAGATCAGAAAGAGAAATTAAGGAAACCATCCCATTTACCATCGTAACAAAAAGAATAAAATACCTAGGAATAAACCTACCTAAGGAGTCAGAAGACCTGTACTCTGAAAACTATAAGATACTGTTAAAAGAAATCAAAGATGACACAAACAGATAGAGAGATATACCATGTTCTTGGATTGAAAGAATCAATAATGTGAAAATGACTGTACTACACAAAGCAATCTACAGATTTAATGAAATCCCTATCAAAATACCAACAGCATTTTTCACACAATTAGAACAAAAAACTTTACAATTTGTATGGAAACACAAAAAACCCTGAATAGCCAAAGCAATCTTGAGAAAGAAAAACAGAGCTAGAGGGATCAGGCTCCTGGACTTCAGACTATACTACAAAGTTACAGTAATCAAAACAGTATGGTGCTTGCACAAAAACAGAAATGTAGATCAATGGAACAGGATAAAAAGTCCAGAGATAAACCCACACACATATGATGACCTAATCTCTGACAAAAGAGGCAAGAATATACAATGGTGAAAAGACAGTCTCTTCAAAAACTGGTGCTGGGAAAACTGGACAGCTACATGTAAAAGAATGAAATTAGAACATCCCCTAACACCATACACAAAAATAAACTCAAAATGGATTAAAAATCTAAATGTAAGGCTGGATACTTTTAAACTCTTAGAGGAAAACATAGGCAGAACACTCTCTGACATAAATTTCAGCAAGATCATTTTTGATCCACCTCCAAGAGTAATGAAAATAAAAACAAAAATAAACAAATGGGACCTAATTAAACTTAAAATCTTTTGCACAGTGAAGGAAACCATAAACAAAACAAAAAGACAAGCCTCAGGATGGGAGAAAATATTTGCAAATGAAGCAACTGACAAGGGATTAATCTTCAAAATATACAAACAGCTCACTATCCAAAAAAAACAACAACAAAAAATCCAGACATAAAATGGGCAGAAGATCTAAACAGACATTTCTCCAAAGAAGACATACAGATGGGAAAAAAGTATGTGAAAAGATGTTCAACATCACTATTAGAGAAATGCAAATAAAAACTACAGTGAGGTATCACCTCACACCAGTCAGAATGGCCATCAACAAAAAAAATCTATAAACAATAAATGCTGGAGAGGGTGTGGAGAAAAGGGAACCCTCCTACACTGTTGGTGGAAATGTAAATTGGTACAGCCACTATGGAGAACAGTATGGAGGGTCCTTAAAAAACTAAAAATAGAGCTACCATATGATCCAGCAATCCCATTCCTAGGCATATGCCTGGAGAAAACCATGATTCAAAAAAGATACATGCACCACAATGTTCACTGCAGCACTATTCACAATAGCCAGGACATGGATGTAACCTAAATGTCCATCAACAGAGGAATGGATAAAGAAGAGGTGGTACATATATACAATGGAATATTACTCAGACATAAAAATGAATGAAATAATGCCATTTGCAGCAACATGGATGGACCTAGAGATTGTCATACTGAATGAAGTAAGTCAAACACAGAAAGACAAGTAGCATATGATATCATTTATATGTGGAATCTAAAAAAATTGTACAAATGAACTTATCTACAAAACAGAAGTAGAGTCACAGATGTAGAAAACAAACTTATAGTTACCAACGGGGAAGGGGGGAGGGACAAATTGGGAGACTGGCATTGACATATATACACCACTATATATAAAATAGGTAACCAACATGGACCTACTGTATAGCACAGCGAACTCTACTCAGTACTCTGTAATGACCTATATGGAAAAAGAATCTAAAAAACAGTGGATATTTGTACATGTATAATTGATTCACTTTGCTGTACACCTGAAACTAACACAACATTATAAATCAACTATACTCCAGTAAAAATTTTAAAAATAAAAATTATGGCTTTCCCATGGAAAAAAAAAGTATGACACATCAAAAGTCAATGACTTGTTCAACACAATCTAGATCGGAAGAGGAATGTTTCTTCAAAACTCTACTAAAGAGTTACTCATAATAACACTGGGAAATGAGCCACACAAACATCTGAAACAGGTTAGAGTACAAAAGGGCATCAGTGGCTCCCTAAAAGGACAACAGAGAGGCACAGGGCTGTTAATGAACAGCATTCTCCAAATACGGTGAGAGGGTGGATGGGGGAAGTAATGAGAACCACCTCAGCCCATCTTGGTTAAATGTTGCCTTGCCTCATTCTTCTTCTCTGACTCCCCTCCCCTTGTAATGCTGGACCCTCCAAGTTGCTGTTACATGGACACATTCGATTCTCTCCACTGGGGACACCCAATTCTCATGGCTGGGGTACATGTGCTTGTGGTCATTGGCACACAAGTGTGCCTCTGCTGACCTAGGAACTCCCAGGAATTAACTAACTGGTGGGGGTTAATCTCATTCACATTTTCTTCCAAGGGATTCCACATATGCAGCACACACATTTTAAAGACCCATACTCTTATGAAGCAGGGGAAAAAAGTTTGGCAGCAGATAAAACGTGCCTCTAGGCCCTCCCCACTTGTATCATGTCCGTGTGTGGTTTGACATTTGATTTGTGCCGGTGAGATCACATTCATATTCAGAGGAACTGTTTCATAGGGTTTCCTAGAAAACACCTTGTGAACAGGCAGTGTTTTGTGTACTTCGAACCAAAGTTCATCCAATAAATTTTATATATAGTGAAGCAATGCTAGTTGGAGATTTTTGCAGCAGCCATGAGCCAGCTTGCCTATGAATTACTGTTAAACAGTCCATAAACAATTGAGATAGCACTGTTCATACCATATACATACATACATTGGCTTTCAGAGGCCAGAGTGGTTTTTTGAGTTTTCATTACTTCTAGAGAAAAGCCAAAAGATACTGACGCCATTTTGGAGAGACTGACTCCTCGCATCCCCCACGCACTGTTGACAGTCCTGAAAGGCTGGCAGGAACCGGACATTCTTGCATGATTCTCTGTGCCAAAAACTATGTTTTCTCAATTTTCATCCAACCCTTTCAGGAAGGAGTTATCCCAAACTGCTGGTTAGGAATAACCAGCAAGATCACTAGCTAATAAATTAATAATAATAATTAGCTAATAAGCTAATAAGTTTACCAGCCCCGTTCTGGCTGAACCAAAGTCTATGTGGTCTTTCCATGGCAAGTACTATGTTGTGTGAGCCATTATTTTTCAGACTTATTTTTTGTGTCCTGGCCCACATCTTATTCATCAGTTTCTTGTCTTACTTGTTCCTAATTTGAGTGCTTTAGCAACTTAAAAAACCTAAGCATATATTCTCCCCCATCCTGCTTCTCCCACCACCAACAACAACAAAAATGAAACAAAACACATATTTTAAAAAATAGAATTCACCCAGTTTATGCAAACATTCCTTCCCTGAGAGTGACATATGGGGAGAGATCAGAAAGACAAAGGCAGAAGGATTTAAGATGCCAACCGGGAAGCAACAAGAAATGTGGGTCTTTAACACTGTGAAGTCAAGTCAAATTGCGGAACTGGTTTGTGCTCAGCTTTGCAGGAAAATCCTTGGGTTTAGAGGATAATATGTAAACACTGTTTAGGATTAGGCTGAATTACGGTTCTAAGTGGGTGGAGGAGTCCATCTTCTGTGCCAAGAATCAGTGATCTTGGTTTAGAGTTCCCTCCTATCTCTTTGACATGTGGTGCTTGGGTGTCTTAAGATTGAGGATGGCTTCTGGAGTGAAGCATCTTTTTCTTGCCCATTGCCAGGTAGCTGCTTTCAACCTGGGTATATGGCTATAAATGCAAGAACTACAACATGATATCATGTGAACCTACCAACAGGTTTGTGGGAAAATACTAGGGAAGAACAATCACCTGATTCTAGTATACATTCTAGAACACATATTTGAAAATGCAAAATAAATCTTATCTATTTTTATACAGAACTCAGCATACTGCAAAGACCATTGATATTTGTCATTTACCTTCTGGTCATGCCTCCCTGTGAGGTAGATTAATCACTAGAGTGATTAATCACCTGGTCACCCATGTTGTCTGGTAATTGACCTGAGTGATGGTGACCAAACAATTGCTGATAAGAACGCCCCCCCCCCCCCCACACACACACTCCAATATAACTCTACATAGCGGGGATCTCTTTTAGTTTTTAAACCTAAAAGTCCTTAGTCATTCTTGGGTTTCTATATCATGGAGTATTTAAAAAACAATTAGAAGGAGATGAAGCATTAGAGGAGTGCGAAAGCAATCTGGACATGCAAGATTGATGACCTACATGCAGAAGTGGAAATTTAACAAGTTTTATAAATGGGAATGAGAAAACCAAACGTAGGTTATAAGGTAGTTTTTTCCTCTTATTTATGCAATGGATAAATTTGAGTTGACAGCTCAGTGGCAGTCGGTTAATGATGTGTAAATGACCTTGAGCTACATTAATAGAAATGCAGTGCCCAGCACAGAGGAGTTGGAGGAAGTCCTGCTCCACTGCGGTACCTCATTATAAGATGTGGGCACCCTGACGCTCTGCAGGTGAGGGGCCAGGATGCGGTTCTGAGCCATATCAGAAACGGACATCATAATATGAAAGAATGAGATTTTATGTGTGTTTTAACAGAAATACGTGCAAGTTAGTTATTCCAAAGAAATCTATTTTTGCAAGAAAACTACACAGCTTGTATCCTGCTTACTTGAATTACAACACATTAGTGAAATCACAGTTAACAAATTACTTATCACAAGTTTGATGACAAAATTCTCTTAAACTTTTAAGTGGAATAACAAATCATTTTCTGACAACTAACTTTTATTCTTATAAAAAACAAACATACTCTCAAGGTTACAGCTACTGTAGTTAAGAAATAACTATTAAAACCTCTGAATATTACAGGAATACTCTTTATACTTTTAAGATGACAGACTTAGGGACCTGACTTCATGAAGACTAGAGACAGAATATATGTAGAGTAATCAGCTGGTAAACATCCTCTAACCATTTCTCTGACATTCCTCCCCATCCCCTAAGAAAGGGGTAAGAGCAATCTTAGTATTTTACCCTTGTGAAAACAGTCTTCTCTAGATTTCTGTTATTATTCAGAATTGTGGAATTGTCGCCCTTTTCACTGGGCTGAATAACATTCTGAAGGACCACCAGTGCATAGAAGACAGATCTTTATTTCACCACGAGAAACAACTCTCTATCCATTTCAGCTGCCCAAAAGTGGCTGCTTTGGGAGAAGAATTGCCAGAAAAAATACAGGACACCAGCTAAATTTGAATAATGATGAAAAAATTTTAGTATAAATAAGTCCCAAACATTGCATTAGACATTCTTATACTAAACATCATTCACTGTTTATCTGAAATTCAAATTTAATCCTGTATTCTTATTTGCTATATCTAGCTACCTATTTGGAAATGGTTGTATTTCCAGGTGCTGTGATTAAAAACACTAATGATTACATGGAGATGTGATATCAAGATTCCAAGAGTCAGAGAGTACAGTTGGGGTTGTATGGAGAGTGGGGTCCAGATATCATCTTCATGGGTGTCTCCTTTGAGTTCAGAGCTGGGCTAGGTGTTGGGGGGAGGGACCAAATGACTCTACAGTTCATGACTTTGACGGAACAGTGGCTTTTTATGATCTTTCCATTTTCTTTGTTTCTTGTTCCTTTGGCAGGGTCAACTCACTGCTCTCCAGCCCCTAGTAGGTCCAGAGGACAGTGGAGAGTGCAAAAGAGAATGACATTTTTCTCCTTATTAATATTTCTTGAACGGTGTTGGTGGTGGAGATCCTTGGGAACACATCTACATGGACGATTGTGTTCCTACCAGGAATTCTGGAATTTTCACAACCAAGATGCAGCATGTCCAATAGATTTTTCTGTTTTGTTCCCAAAAGAATATGGCATAAGAAGAATTCTTTCTAGAGAAGGAGATTAGAATAAATAAATTCTGGCAGACTCTCCAAATCACATAAGATAAGTTAAAAGTTGGCCCTATTTTGAGGTTGACGAATCCATTGCTTTGGAAACATTTCTTAATGTTTCTGAAGAAAACACTTTAGAAGGATTCTTGCTTAGTGGATGCCTTACAGTATATAGTATTAACGATCTGTCACATGAAATCCTGAAGTCACTCCACACTGATAATTGACAAACAAAAGTTCAACTGAGGCCCTTTTCAAATTTGGTTCTCCCACGCAGGCTGATCTGTTTACTGGAGACTGTTGTTAAGACTGTAAAAACAATTGGTCTGGGTGCTGGAACAGAGTGCAGGCTGCCCAAGGCATGAAGATCCAGTTTGCATATGCTTGCTGATAGTGATGTTGCTGTAGATGTATTTTTAGGTTACAATGATGAAGAAAATGACAATGCCCCCAGAAAGTTGGGGCCACAGTCACAATGTTTTCAGGGAACCAATATACAAGAAAAATACCCAATTTATGAAATGTTTTCATTATTTTAACTGGTAGAAACCGGCTTTCCCTTAAAATAAGACTCTGTTAATGTTCCCTGAAAACTGAAAAATCTGACAGTACAAGAGAGAATTTAAAATATATATACTTTTAGGAGTTTAGCCAAAGATGGTGGAGTAGGAACTCGAGCTCCCCTCCTCTCACGAGCAAAACAAAATCACAATTAACTGTGGAACAACCATCAATAAAAAAGACTGAAACCTACCAAAAAAGATATTCTACATCCAAAGACATAAAGAAGAAACCACAATGAGATGGTAGGAGGGGCACACTCACAATATAATCAAATCCCATACCACCCAGGTGGGTGACCCACAAACTGAAGAATAATTATATCACAGAAGTTCTCCCACAGGAGTGAGAGTTCTGAGCCCACATCAGGCTCCCCAGCCTGGGGGTCTGGCATTGGGAGGAGGAGTCCCCAGAGCATTCAGCTTTGAAGGCCAGTGGGGCTTGATTGCAGGAACTCCACAGGACTGGGGGAAAGAGAGATTCCACTATTGGAGGACACACACAAAGTCTCATGCACACTGGGACCTAGGGAAAAAGCAGTGACTTCATAGAAGCCTGGGCCAGACCTACCTGCTGGTCTTGGAGGACCTCCTAGGGAGGCAGAGAGTGGCTGTGGCTCACTGTGGGGGCAAGAACACTGGTGGTAGAGGTATTGGGGAGTATTCATTGGCATGAGCCATCCTGGAGACCAACATTTTGGCAGCAAGACCTGGCCTCACCCAACAGCCTGTAGGTTCCAGTGCTGGGATCCCTCAGGCCAAACAACCAACAGGGTGAGAGCACAGACCCTCCCATCAGCAGAAAGGATGCTTAAATACTTCCTGAGCCCACAGCTGCTTCTAACCAGAGGCCTTAACATGGCCCTGCCTGCCAGAGGGACAAGACCCACCTCCTCCCACCAGGAAGCCTGAACAAGCCTCTAGACCAGCCTCACCCACTAGGGGGCAGACACCAGAAGCAAGAAAACTACAATCCAGCAGCCTGCAGAACTGAGTCCATAAACACAGGTCAGAAACTACCCTGGGACCAGTTGGTCCCTGGCCCTTGGGTGAGGAGAGAGGAGTGTACTCCTGGGACACATAGGATATCCCCTACAGAGGGCCACTTCTCCAAGGCCAAGAAACACTACTAACTTTTCACATACATAAAAATACAAATAGACATTTAGACAAAATGAGACTGCAGAAGAACATGTTCCAGATGAAGGAACAAGATATAACCCCAAAAGAACAACTAAGTGAAGGGGAGATTAATAATCTACCCTAGAAAGATTCCAGAATAATGATCATAAAGATGATCCAAGAACTCGGGAAAAGAATGGATGCACAGAGTGAGAAGTCACAAAAAGTTTTAAGAAAGAGCTAAAAAATATAAAGAACAACCAAACAGAGTTGAAGAATTCAATAACTGAAATGAAAAATACACTAGAATGAATCAATAGCAGAATAAGTGAGGAAAAAGAATGGATAAGTGAGCTGAAAGACAGAGTGGTGGAAATCACTGCTGTGGAACAGAAAAAAGAAAGAAAAGAAACG
This sequence comes from Delphinus delphis, assembly GCF_949987515.2. Classification (NCBI taxonomy): domain Eukaryota; kingdom Metazoa; phylum Chordata; class Mammalia; order Artiodactyla; family Delphinidae; genus Delphinus; species Delphinus delphis. The sequence continues at coordinate 43,715,780 of NC_082692.2, read as the reverse complement.
AAGACAGTTTAAGGGATCTCTGGGAAAACATCAAATGCACCAACATTCACATTATAGGGGTCCCAGAAAGAGACAAAAGGCCTGAGAAAATATTGGAAGGAATAATAGCTGAAAACTTGCCTATCATGAGAAAGGAAACAGTCATCCAAGTCCAGGGCCCACTGAAGAGTCCCATACAGGATTAACCCAAGGAAGAACATGCCAAGATACAGAGTAATCAAACTGACAAAAATTAAAGATAAAAGAGAAAATATTAAAAGCAACAAGGGAAAAGCAACAAATAATATATAAAGGAATCCCCAAAAGTTTATCTGCTGATTTTTCAGCAGAAACACTACAGGCTGGAAGGGAGAAGCACGACATATTTAAAGTGATGGAAGGGAAAAACCTACAACCAAGAATACTCTACTCAGCAAGTCTCTCATTCAGATTTGACAGAGAAATCAAAAGCTTTGACAGACAAGCAAAAGCTAAAAGAATTCAGCACCACCAAATCAGTTTTACAACATGCTAAGGGAAATTCTCTAGGCAGAAAAGGCCACAACTAGAAACAAGAAAATTACAAAATGGAAAAGCTCACTGGTGCCAGCACATTGCCAACATGCAGAGGCAGGGCTGAAACCATAGCTGAGCCCCAGGGGCTGTGCAACTTAAGAAGTAGGGCTGAAGTCTCTCCTGGCAGCTGTGTGAGCTACGAATTTACACCTCCACTGCGAGCTTTCCACCAGGTTTGTAAACTCAGCACCTGTGGGACATCTGAATGGAGAAAGTGTGCTCCTGGGGTGGGGACGGGTCTGGCCTTAGCAGCTGTGGGCTTTGTAGGTGCCTGCAGATGGGCTGAGCCAGGGTCTGGGCTGCCTCCATAGCTCCCACGGTGGGTCCAGCTGCATGAATACTGCAGTCCTGGGACCTGACTTCAGTGGATCTGTGCTAGTGGCCTTGTGAAAACAATGTCTGAGGGACACCAGGGCCAATTGCCAGCATTCCCACATTTGAGGCAGGGCTGAGGGAAGTGCCAACAACAGTGTACTTTATGAGCCTGAGCAATAGGTGACAGGCAACACAACAGAGTGCACTCACCAGTGTGCAGCTCTGGTGAGGGATACTCAGTGGCTCCTCTCTCAGTGCGGGAGCTCCAATTCTGCCTACTTTGCACTGTAGCTCAGAAAAGCAGCTCAGAAACAGATCTGGGAACTTCCACTCCAAACTAGTCCCCAACAGGGCTGTGACAACTACAGAGCAAAGAGAAGGACGCACTCAACATCCAGTGCAGGTTTTGGTCACCATAACACCAGTCACACCACCTATCAAGGGGATAATGGCCAGCACACAATGAGGAAACACGTGGCAGTCATCCACACTAAAAACAGCCCTCACACCAAAAATATTAAACCCACACAAGCTGCACAGTGACACTTCCACATAAAAGTAGCTCTCTAAGACCACAGTAGATAATTGTTTTTCCTAAACTCACAGAGTAAGAGAATAATGAGTAAAATGAAGAAGCAGAGGAACCACTCCCAGTTAAAAGATCAAGAGGATTCCCCTGAAAGAACAAAGAATGATACAGACCTCTTCAGTCTAATAGACACTGAGTTCAAAAAGGAGATAATGAAAATACTGAAGGAATTAAGAAAGGCTAGCAACAGAAATTCAGAGTACTGTAAAAAGGAACTAGAAACCATAAAGAGGAGCTAAGAAAAATTAGAAAACTAATTCACTGAGACAAAAGCTGAGTAAAGGCAATGAATAGCAGAATGAAAAACGCGGAAGAATGAATAAGTAATCTGGAAGATAGTATAATGGAAATCACCCAATCAGAACAGCAGATAGAAAGCCAAATGAAAAAAAAAAATGAAAGCAATATAAGAGACCTATGGGATAATATGAAGTGAGCCAACCTATGCATAATAGAATTCCAACAGAAAGAGAAAATGGGATCGAAAATGTATTTAAAGAAATTATGGCTGAAAACTTCCCCAAACCTAAAGAAGGAAACAGATACCCAAGTACAGGAAGCACAGAGGATCCCAAACAAGATGAACCCAAACAGACCTATGCCAAGACATATTATAATTAAAATGGAAAAAGTTAAAAAGAGGCAGCAGGAGAAAAATAAAGAGTTAGTTACAAGGGAACCCCCATAAGGCTATCAGCTGACTTCTCTACAGAAATACTGCAGGCCAGAAGGGAGTGGCAAGATATATTCAAAGTCCTGAAAGGGAAAAACCTGCTCTACCCAGCAAGATTACCATTTAGAATAGAAGGAGAGATAAAGAATAACTCAGATAAGAAAAAAATAAAAGAACACAGCAGTACTAAACCTATACTCAAAGAAAGGTCTTCTCTAAATAGAAAAGAAGCAAGAATCTATAGGAAAGAGAAAAATCACAATTAGAAAGTAAATCACTTAAATAAGCCAGTATACAGATTTAAAAACAATAAAAAATAAAATTTTGTGAAAGCAATGATAACTATGATGAACAGCAAAAGGATAAATATGAATATGTAAAAGGAGACATCAAAACCATAAAATGTAGAGGAGGAGAGTAAGAAAATGTAGATTTTGTTTTAGAATGTGTTTGAGCCTATATGACTATCAGTCTAAAGCAAATAGATACAGTAATGGGTTAACATATTTGAAAAACAGGATAATTACAAATCAAAAACATACCAAAGAAGTCATAAAAACCAAACAGAAGAGAACACAAGCATAATACAAATGAAAATCAAGCCACAAAAGGAAAAACAAAGAGAAAAAGAAAGGAACAAAGCAGAAACACAGAATCAACTTGAAAACAAGGTTTAAAATGGCAACAAATACATATCCATCAATCATTACCTTACACGTCAATGGACTAAATGTACCAATCAAAAGACATTAGAGTGGCAGATTGGATAAAAATATGCTGACTACAAGAGACCCACTTTAGGTCAAAAGACACACATAGATTGAAAGTGAGGGGATGGGAAAAGATATTTCATGCATACAGAAATGACAAGAGAGCGGCAGTTGCAATACTCATATCTGACAAAATGGACTTTAAAACAAAGGCCATAAAGAAAAATAAAGAAGGACACTATACAATGATAAAAGGATGAACATAAGAAGTGGATACTACATTCATCAACATATATGAACCCAATATAGGAGCACCCAAAAGCATAAATCAAATACTAACAGACATAAAGGGAGAAATTGGTGGGAGTACAATAATTGTAGGAGACTTTAACACCCCACTCACATCAGTGGACAAACCTTCTGGACAGAAAATCAATAAGGCTACAGAGATCCTAAATGATACAATAGAACAGTGAGATGTAATTGAAATTTTCAGGACATTACATCTCCCCAAACCAGAATACACATTCTTTTCAAGTGCATATGGAACATTCTCTAGGATTGACCACATACTACGGCACACAACAACTTTCAACAAATTTAAGAACATAGAAATGATTTCAAGTATCTCTTCTGACAACAATGGCATGAAACTAGAAATCAACCACAGAAAAAGAAATGAGAAAAAACCCATTACATGGAGACTAAACAACATGTTACTGAAAAACCAATGGGTCCATGATGAATCAGAGGAAAATAAAAAATACCTTGAGACAAATGAAAATGAAAACACAATCATTTAAAATCTATGGGATGCAGCAAAAGCAGTTCTTAGAAGGAAGTTCATAGCGATACAGGCCTTCCTCAGAAAACAAGAAAAATCTCAAATAAACAACCTAACCTATCACGTAGAAGAATTAAACACAGGAACAAACAAAATCTAAAATCAGCAGAAATAATAAAGATTGGAGAGGAAATAAATAAAAGAGGTATTAAAAAAACAACAACAGATAAGATCAATAAAAACAAGAGCTGGTTCTTTGAAAGTGAAAAAAAATGGACAACCTTTTGCCCAGGCTCACCAAGAAGAAAAGACAGGGGACCCAAATAATATATGAAATGAAAAAGGAGAAATAACAACATATACAGCAGAAATACAAAATACCGTAAGATAATACTATGAAGAATTATATGGCAACAAATTGGAAGAAGTGGACAAGTTTCTAGAAAGATTACAGTCCACCAAAACTGAATCAAGAAGAAATAGAAATTTGTACAGACTGATGATAAGAAGTGAAAAAAGAATCTGAAATAAATTTTTTTAAAAAGCCCTACAAACAAAATTTCAGGACCAGATGGCTAAATGGGTGAATTCTACCAATCAAAGAACATATACCAATCCTTCTCAAAATCTCCCAAAAGATTTAAGAGGAGGGAACAATCCCAAAGAAATTCTATGAATTCACTATCACCATGATAACAAAACCAAAAACACTACCAAAAAATAAAATTACAGGCCAATATCTTTGATGAATATAGGTACAAAAAATCTCAGCAAAACTTTAGCAAACCAAATCTAACAAAATATTAAAAAGATCATACACCATGACTATGTTGGATTCATCCCAGGGTCACAAGAATGGCTCAACATACACAAATCAAACAATGTGATACATCACATCAACAAAATAAAAGAAAAAAACCACATGATCATCTAAACAAATGCAGAAAAAGCATTTGAAAAAATTCAACATCCATTCATAATTTAAAATCTCTTACTAAAGTGAGATTGGTAACACCCCAAACCTAGGTTTTTGCATCCCAAAACCTATGGGATGCAGCAAAAGCAGTTCTAAGAGCAAAGTTTATAGCAATACAACCCTACCTCAAGAAACAAGAAACACCTCAAATAAACAACCTAACCATACACCTAAAGAAATTAGAGAAAGAAGAACCAAAAAACCCCAAAGTTAGGAGAAGGAAAGAAATCATAAAGATCAGATCAGAAATAAATGAAAAAGAAATGAAGGAAACGATAGCAAAGATCAATAAAACTAAAAGCTGGTTCTTTGAGAAGATAAACAAAATTGATAAACCATTAGCCAGACTCATGAACAAAAAAAGGGAGAAGACTCAAATCAATAGAATTAGAAATGAAAAAGGAGAAGTAACAACTGACACAGTAGAAATACAAAGGATCATGAGAGATTACTATAAGCAACTATATGCCAATAAAATGGACAACCTGGAAGAAATGGACAAATTCTTAGAAAAGCATAACCTCTGAGACTGAACCAGGAAGAAACAGAAAATATAAACAGACCAATCACAAGCACTGACATTGAGACTGTAATGAAAAATCTTCCAAGAAACAAAATCCCAGGACCAGATGGCTTCACAGGCAAACTCTATCAAACATTTAGAGAAGAGCTAACACCTATCCTTCTTAAACTCTTGCAAAATATAGCAGAGGGAGGAACACTCCCAAACTCATTGTACAAGACCACAATCACCCGATACCAAAACCAGACAAAGATGTCACAAAAAAAGAAAACTACAGGCCAACAACACTGATGAACATAGATGCAAAAATCCTCAACAAAATACTAGCAAACAGAATCCAACAGCACATTAAAGGATCATACACCATGACCAAGTGTGGTTTATCCCAGGAATGCAAGGATTCTTCAATAGATGCAAATCAATCAATGCGATAAACCATATTAACAGACTGAAGGAGAAAAAACATATGATCATCTCAATAGATGCAGAAAAAGCTTTTGACAGAATTCAACACCCATTTATGATAAAAACCCTGCAGAAAATAGGCATAGAGGGAACTTACCTCAACATAATAAAGGCCATATGTGACAAACCCACAGCCAACATCATCCTCAATGGTGAAAAACTGAAACCATTTCCACTAAGATCAGGAAAAAGACAAGGTTGCCCACTCTCACCATCATTAGTCAACATAGTTTTGGAAGTTTTAGCCACAGCAATCAGAGAAGAAAAAGAAATAAAAGGAATCCAAATCGGAAAAAAGAAGCAAAGCTGTCACTGTTTGCAAATGACATGATACTATACGTAGAGAATCCTAAAGACTCTACCAGAAAACTACTAGAGCTAATGAATGAGTCTGGTACAGTAGCAGGATACAAAATTAATGAACAGAAATCTCTTGCATTCCTATACACTAATGATGCAAAATCTGAAAGAGAAATTAAGGAAACACTCCCATTTACCATTGCAACAAAAAGAATAAAATGCCTAGTAATAAACCTACCTAAGGAGACAAAAGACCTGTATGCAGAAAATTATAAGACACTGATGAAAGAAATTACAGATAATATAAACAGATGGAGAGATATACCATGTCTTGGACTGGAAGAATCAACATTGTGAAAATGACTATACTACTCAAAGCAATCTACAGATTCAATGCAACCCCTATCAAACTACTAATGGCATTTTTCATAGAACTAGAACAAAAAAATTCACAATTTGTACGGAAACACAAAAGACCCTGAAGAGCCAAAGCAATCTTGAGAAAGAAAAACGGAGCTGGAGGAATCAGGCTCCTGGACTTCAGATTACTACAAAGCTACAGTAATCAAGACAGTATGGTACTGGCACAAAAACAGAAATATAGATCAATGGAACAGGATAGAAAGCCCAGAGATAAACCCATGCACATATGGTCACCTTATTTTTTATAAAGGAAGCAAGAATATACAATGGAGAAGAGAAAGCCTCTTCAATAAGTGGTGCTGGGATAACTGGACAGCTACATGTAAAAGAATGCAATTAGAACACTCCCTAACACCATAAACAAAAATAAACTCAAAATGGATTAAGGACCTAAATGTAAGGCCAGACACTATAAGACACTATCTTAGAGGAAAACATAGGAAGAACACTCTATGACGTAAATCACATAAATCACAGCAAGATCCTTTTTGACCCACCTCCTAGAGAAATGGAAATAAAAACAAAAATAAACAAATGGGACCTAGTGAAAGTTAAAAGCTTTTGCACAGCAAAGGGAAACATAAACAAGATGAAAAGACAACCCTCAGAATGGGAGAAAATATTTGCAAATGAAGCAACTAACAAAGGATTAATCTCCAAAATTTACAAGCAGTTCAATATCAAAATAACAAACAACCTAATCCAAAAATGGGCAGAAGACCTAAATAGACATTTCTCCAAAGAACATATACAGATTGCCAATAAATGCATGAAAGAATGCGCAACATCACTAATCATTAGTGAAATGCAAATCAAAACTACAATGAGATATCACTTCACACCAGTCAGAATGGTCATCATCAAAAAATCTAGAAACAATAAATGCTGGAGAGGGTGTGGAGAAAAGGGAACCCTCTTGCCCTGTTGGTGGGAATGTAAATTGATACCCTCACTATGGAGAACAGTATGGAGGTTCCTTAAAAACTACAAATAGAACTACCATATGACCCAGCAATCCCACTACTGGGCATATACCCTGAGAAAATCACAATTCAAAAAGTCATGTACCACAATGTTCACTGAAGCTCTATTTATAATAGCCAGGACATGGAAGCAACCTAAGTGTCCATCGACAGATGAATCGATACAGAAGATGTGGTATATATATACAATGGAATATTACTCAACCATAAAAAGAAACGAAATTGAGTTATTTGTCATGAGGTGGATGGACCTAGAGTCTGTCATACAGAGTGAAGTAAGTCAGAAAGAGAAAAACAAATACCGTATGCTAACACATATATGGAATCTTAAAAAAAAAAAAAAGGGTTCTGAAGAACCTAAGGGTAGGACAGGAATAAAGATGCAGACATAGAGAATGGACTTGAAGACACAGGGAGGGGGAAGGGTAAGCTGGGACGAAGTGAGAGAGTGGCATGGACTTATAAATACTACCAAATGTAAAATAGATAGCTAGTGGGAAGCAGCTGCATAGCACAGGGAGATCAGTTCAGTGCTCTGTGACCACCTAGAGGGGTGGGATAGAGAGGGTGGGAGGGAGACACAAGAGGGAGGAGATATGGGTATATATGTATATGTATAGCTGATTCACTTCGTTATAAAGCATAAACTAACACACCATTGTAAAGCAATTATACTCAAGTAAACATGTTTAAAAAATAAATAAGTAAAAAATAAAAGCTATTCATGACAAACCCACTTCCAATATCATACTCAGTGGTGAAAAGCTGAAAGTCTTCCCGCTAAAATATGGAACAGGACAAGAATGACCACTCTCTCCACTTCTATTCAGTATAGTATTAGAAGTCACAGGAATCAGACAAGGAAAAGAAATAATATGTATCCAAACTGGAAGGGAAGAGGCAAAATTGTCATTTGCAGATGACATGATACTATATATAGAAAACCTTAAAGACTCCACACAAAAACTACTAGAACTGATAAAAGAATTCAGCAGTGTAGTAGGATACAAGATTAACACACAGAAATTGGTTGCATTTTTTTACACTAACAATGAAATACCAGAAATGGAATATAAAAAAAAAACCTTTAAAAATCATGTTCAAAAAACTACTTAGGAATAAACCTGACCAAGGAAGTGAAAGATTTATATGTTGAGAGTTATGAAAACATTGATGAAGAAAATTGAAGGTGATTTAAAGAAATGGAAAGATATCCCACACTCTTGGATTAGAAAAATGAATGTTGTTATTATGGCCATACTACCCAAAGCAGTCTACAGATTTAATGTGATCCCTATCAAATTAACCATGACAGTGTTCACAGAACTAGAACAAATAATCCTAAAATTGAGATGGAACCACAAAAGACCCAGAATTGCCAAAGCTGGAGGCATAAGCCTCCCAGACTTCAGACAATACCACAAAGCTACAGTAATCAAAACAGCATGCTATTGGCACAAAAGCAGACATGTGGATCAATGGAACAGAATAGAGAGCCCAGAAATAAGCCCACACACCTAATCTTAATTAAAGATTAATTAAGTCAATTAATCTTTGACAAAGCAGGCAAGAATATTAACAAAGAAAAGACAGTGTCCTCAGCAAGTGATGTGTGGAAACCCCACCCAGACAGCTGCATGTAAATCAAGGAAGTTATAACACTGCTTCACACCATATATAAAAATAAGCCCAAAATATGACACCATAAAAGACATAGAGAACAACTTCTAGAAGAGAACATAGGCAACATTCTCCAACAGAACTCGTAGCAATATTTTCTTAGGTCAGTCTCCCAAGGCAATAGAAATAAAAGCAAAAATAAACAAGTGGGGCCAGTTAAACTTGCAAGCTAGTGTACAGCAAAGGAAACCGTAAACAAAACAGGAAAACAACTGACAGACTTGGAGGAAATATTTGCAAATGATGAGACCGACAAGGGCTTAATTTCCCAAATATACAAACAGCTCATACAACTCAACAACAAAAAAGAAAGCAACCCAATGGAAAAATACATAAGACCTAAACAGACATTTTTCCAATGAAGATATACAGATGGACAATAGGCACATGAAAAGATGCTCAACATCACTAATTATTAGAGAAATGCAAATCAAAACTACAATGAGGTGCCACCTCACACCGCTCAGAATGGCCATCATTTAAATTATTACAAAAAACAAATGCTGGAGAGGGTGTGGAGAAAAGGGAACCCTCCTGCACTGTTGGTGGGAATGTAAGTTGGTGCAGCCACTATGGAAGAAAGTATGGAGGTTCCTCAACAAATTAAAAATAGAGTTGCCATATGATACAGCAATCCTACTCCTTTGCGTAGGTCCAGACAAAACTATAATTCAAAAAGATACATGCACCCCTATGTTTATGGCAGCACTGTTCCCAACAGCCAAGACATGGAAACAACATAAATGTCCATTGACAGATAAATGGATAAAGAAGAGGTGGTACATATATACAATGGAATACTACTCAGCCATAAAAGAGAATGAAATAATGTCATTTGAAGCAACATGGATGCAACTAGTGATTATCATACTAAGTAAGTCAAAAAGAGAAAGACAAATACCATATGACATCACCTATATGTGGAATCTAAAACATGACACAATTGAACTTATCTATAAAACAGAAACAGACTCACAGATATAGAGAACAGACTTGTGGTTGTCAAGGGAGAGACAGGGTAGGGGTGGGATGGACTGGGAGTTTGGGGTTTGTAGATGCAAACTGTTATATATATATATAATAGATAAAGTTCTACTGTATAATACAGGGAACTATATTCAATAACCTTTGATAAACTAAAATGGAATATAGAAAAGAATGTGTGTGTATATATTTGTAAAACTGAATCACTCTGCTGTACAGCAGAAATGAACACAACATTATAAATCAACTATACTTAAATAAAAATAAAATAAAATGTGCCTGCAATGCCAAAAAACAAACAAAAACAAAATAAAACAACACAGAACCTATGGGACACAGCAAAAGCAGTTCTAAGAAGGAAGTTTATTGTGATATAAGCTTACCTCTGGAAACAAGAAAAATCTCAAATAACCCAATCTTACACCTAAAGCAACTAGAGAAAGACAAACAAATAAAGTTAGTAGAAGGAAAGAAATCATGAAGATCAGAGGAGAAATAAATAAAAAAGAGACTAAGAAAACAATAGCAAAGATCAATAAAACTAAAAGCTGGTTCTTTGAGAAGATAAACAAAACTGATAAAACTTTAGTCACACTCATCAAGAAAAAAAAGGGAGAGGCCCCAAATTGATAAGTTAGAAATGAGAAAGAAGTTATAACTGACATGAGAGAAATACAAAGGACAATAAGACACTACTACAAGCAATTATATGCCAATAAAATGGACAATCTAGAAGAAATGAACAAATTTTTAGAAAGGTACAATCTCCCAAGACTGAACCAGGAAGAAATAGAAAATATGAACAGAACAATAACAAGTACTAAAAATGTATCTGTGATTTAAAAATCCCGAACAAACAAAAGTCTAGGACCAGATGGCTTCACAGGCAAATCCTATCAAACATTTATCAAACACATATTTTTCTGAAAATATTCCAAAAAATTGCAGAAGAAGGAACACTTCCGAACTTATTCTATGAGGCCACCATCACCCTGATAACAAAACCAGACAAAGATACCACACACACATACACAAAAGAAAATTATACGCCAATATCACTGATGAACACAGACACAAAAATCCTCAATAAAATACTAACAAACCAAATCCAACAATACATTAAAAGGACGATGCACAATGATCAAGTGGGATTCATCCCAGGGATGCAAGGTTTTTCCAATATTCACAACTCAATCAGTATGCTACACCATATTAACAAATTGAAGAATGAAAACCATATGATCATCAATAGATGCAGAAAAATCTTTTGTTAAAATTCAACATAAATTTATGATAAAAACTATCCAGAAAATGAGCATAGAGGGAACCTACCTCAACATAATAAAGGCCATATATGACAAACACACAGCTTACACCATACTCAACAGTGAAAAGCTGAAAGCATTTTCCCTAAGATAAGGAACAAGATAAGGATGTCCACACATGCCACTTTTATTCAACATAGTTTTGGAAGTCCTAGCCACAGCAATCAGAGAAGAAAAAGAAATAAAAGGAATCTAAACTGGAAAAGAAGAAGTAAAACTGTCACTGTTTGCAGATGACATGATACCATACATAGAAAATCCTAAAGATGCTACCAGAAAACTACTAGAGCTCATCAATGAATTCAATAAATTTGCAGGGTACAAAATTAATACACAGAAAGCTGTTGTATTTCTATACAGTAGCAACAAAGGAGCAGAAAGAGAAATTAAGGAAACAATCCCATTTACCATTGCATAAAAAAGAATAAAATACCTAGGAATAAACCTACCTAAGAAAGCAAAACTCAAACCCTGAGAACTATGACACTGATGAAAGAAATCAAACATGACACAAACTGATGGAAAGATATACTATGTTCTTGGATTGGAAGAATCAATATTTTCAAAATGACTATATGACCCAAGACAGTCTACAGATTTAATGCAATTCCTATCAAATTACCAATGGCATTTTTCACAGAACTAGAACAAAACAATTTGAAATGTGTATGGAACCACAAAAGACCCCAAATAGCCAAAGCAATCTTGAGAAAGAAAAGCGGAGTGGGAGGAATTAGGATCCTTAACTTCAGACTACAATGTAAGGCTACAGTAATCAAAACAGTATGGTACTGGCACAAAAACAGAAATGTAGATCAATGGAACAGGATAGAAAGTCCAGAGATAAACCCACACACCTATGATGACCTAATCTCTGACAAAGGAGGCAAGAATACAGAATGGAGAAAAGACAGTCTCTTCAACAAGGGGTGCTGGGAAAACTGGACAGCTTCATGTAAAAGAATGAAATTGGCACATTCTCTAACACCATACACAAAAATAAACTCAAAATGGATTAGAGACCTAAATGTAAAACTGGGTTCTATAAAACTCTTAGAGGAAAACATAGGCAGGACACACTTTGACTTAAATTGCAGCAATATCTTTTCAGATCTGTCTCCTAGAGTAACAGAAATAAAAACAAAAATAAACAAATGGGACCTAATTAAACTTAAACCATAAACAAAGCAAAGGAAACCATAAACAAAACAAGAAGACAACCTACAGAATGGGAGAAAATATTTGCAGATAATGCAATGGACAAGGGATTAATCTCCAAAATATACAAATGGCTCATATGGCTCCATTTCAGAAAAACAAAAACCCAATCAAGAATGGGCAGGAGAACTAGATATTTCTCCAAAAAAGACATACAGATGGCCAACAAACACGAGAAGATGCTCAATGTCGCTATTAGAGAAACGCAAATCAAAACTACAATGAGGTGCCATCTCACATCACTCAGAATGGCCATCATTTAAATTATTACAAATAACAAATGTTGGAGAGGGTGTCAAGAAAAGGGGACCCTCTTACACTGTTGGTGAAAATGTAAATTGATGCAGCCACTATGGAAAACAGTATGGAGTTACCTCAATGAACTAAAAATACAGTTTCCATATGATCTGGCAATCCCACTCCTGGGTATATATCTGGGCAAAACTAATTTAAAAAGATACATGCACCCCTATGTTCACAGCAGCACTATTCACAATAGCCAGGACATGGAAACAACCTAAATGTCCATCGACAGATGAATGGATAAAGAAGAGGTGGTATACATATACAATGGAATACTACTTAGCCATAAAAAGGAATGGAAAAATGTCATTTGCAGCAACATGGATTTGCCTAGAGATTTTCATACTAAGTGAAGTAAATCAGAAAGGGAAAGACAAACACCACATGATATCACTTATAGGTGGAATCTAAAATATGACATGAATGAATTTATCTCAGAAACAGACTCAGAGACATATTGGACAGACTTGTGGATGTTAAGGTTGAGGAGGGGTGAGGGAGGGATGGACTGGGAGTTTGGGATTAGTAGATGCAAACTATTATATATAGAATGGATAAACAACAAGGTCCTACTGTATAGCACAGGGAATTATATACACTATCCTGTGATAAACTAAAATGGAAAAGAATACGAATAAGAATGTATATATATGCATAACTGTATCACTCTGCTGTACAGCAGAAATGAACACAACATTGTAAATCAATACATCAATAAAATAAATTTTAACGACCTTCAAAATATCACCAAACCGAATCCCAAATCCCACAATACATAAAAAGGATTATACATCATGATCAAGTTGGATTCCTCCCAGGGTCCCAAAGCTGGTTCAACATACAAAAAATCAATAAGATACACCACCTCAACCAAAGAAGAGGCAAAATCCACATGATCATTTCAATAGAGACAGAAAAAGCAAATGATAACATTCAACATCCATTCATGAGAAAAACTCTTACAAAGTGAATATAGAGGGAACATATTTGAACATAATCAAAGCTCTTTATGACAAACCCACAGTCAACATAATATTCAGCAGTGAAAAGCTGAAATCCTTCCTGCTAAAATCTGGAACAAGACAAGGATGCCCACTCTCACCACTTCTATTCAATATAGTATTCAAAGTCCTCGACACAGCATCCAACATGGAAAAGAAAAAAAAGTACCCAAATTGGAAGAGAAGTGGTAAAACTGTCATTATATGCAGATGGCGTGATGCTGTATAGAGAAAACCCCAAAGACTCCACACAAAAACTACTAGAACTGACAAACGAATTTAGCGATATAGCAGGATACAGGATTAACATACAGAAATCTGTCACATTTCTTTACACTAACAATAAAATATCATAAAGGGAAAGTAAAAAAAACAACCCCTTTTAAAATTGCATCAAATTAAAATAAAATAAAATATTTAGGAAGAAACCTGACCAAGGAAGTGAAAGACTTATATGCTGAGAACTATAAAAATATTGATAAAGGAAATTAAAGATAATTTAAAGAAATGTAAAGATATCCATGCTCTAGGATTGGAAGAATTATCTATAATATTTTTTAAAATGGCCATACTTCCCAAAGCAGTCTACAGATTTAACGTAATCCCTATCAAATTACCCATGACATTTTCCACAGAACTAGAACAGATAATCCTAAAATTGATATGGAACCACAAAAGACCCAGAATTGCCAAGGCAATCCTGAGGAAAATGAACAAAGCTGGAGGCATAAGCCTTCAAGACTTCAGACAATACCACAAAGTTACAGTAATCAAAACAGCATGGTGTTGGCACAAAAACAGACATGTGGATCAATGGAACAGAATAGAGAGCCCATAAACAAACCCACACACCTATGATCAATTAATATTTGACAAAGGAGGCAAGAGTATCAATGGAGAAAAGACATTCTCTTCAACAAGTGGTGTGGGGAAACTCAGAGAGGTACATGTAAATAAAGGAAGTTACAATTCTCCTTCACACCATACACAAAAACTCAAAATGGCTTAAAGATTTAAATATAAGACATGACACCATACAACTCCTAGAAGAGAACATATGCAAAACATTCTCTGACAGAATTCATAGTAATGTTTTCTTAGGTCAGTCTCCCAAGCAATAGAAATAAAAGCAAAAATAAAAGCAAACATGTGGGATCTAATCAAACTTATAAGCTTTTGTACAGCAAAGGTAACCATAAACAAAATGAAAAGACAACCTAAGACAAATATTTCCAAATGATGTGACTGCCAAGGGCTTGACTTCCAAAATATACAAACAGCTTATACAACTCAACAAAAAAACAAACAAACAAACAACCCAATCAAAAAATGGACAGGAGACATAAATAGATATTTCTCCAAAGAAGACATATAGATGGCCAGTAGGCACATGAAAAGATGCTCAACATCACTAATTATTAGAGAAATGCAAATCAAAACTGCAGTGAGGTACCACCTCACACCAGTCTGAATGACCGTCATTAAAACGTCTACAAATAACAAATGCTGGAGAGAGTGTGGTGAAAAGGGGACCCTCCTACACTGTTGGTGCAGCCACTTGGAGAACAGTATGAAGGTTCCTCAGAAAACCAAAAATAGAATTACCATATGATCCAGCAATCCCACTCTGGGGCATATATCTGGAAAAAACTAATTCAAAAAATATATGTGTCCCTATGTTCATGGCAGCCCTATTCACAATAGCCAAGACATGGAAACCTAAATGTCCACTGACAGATGAATGGATAAAGAAGAGGTGGTACACATACTCAATAGAATACTACTCAGCCATAAAAAAGAACAAAATAATGCCATTTGCAGCAACATGGATGGACCTAGAGATTGTCATACTAAGTCAAGTATTTTAGAAACAGAAAGACAAACACCACATGATATCACATATATGTGGAATCTAAAATATGATACAAATGAACTTTTTTACCAAACATAAACAGACTGATGGACATATAAAACAAAACTTATAGTTATCAAAGGAAAGTGGGGGAGGGACAAACTAGGAGTTTAGAATTAGCAGATACAAACTACTATATATAAAATATATAGACTACAAGTTCCTACTGTATAGCACATGGAACTACATTCAATATTCTGTAATAAACTCCAATGGAAAAGGAAGTAAGATAAAGAATATATATATTTATATATAACTAAATCAGTTTTTTGTTCATCAGAAACAGCATTGTAAATCAACTATACTTCAGTTTTAAAAAGCACACTGCTGAGTCATGGTTGTTCTCATTACTTTAACTCTTCATAGTATGTGTGAGACCCTCCTCCAGTTTCTGCATTACATGGCACAATAGTGAGGGAGAGATGGAAGTTAATAAATTTGCAGTCTGCTGAAAACCTCCATTATTTAAACGTCCCTGAGCACTGAGAAATTTCTTCTCCTCAGGGCTGGATATTTTGTTACCTGCTCTTCCCAGGGGTCCACCTGGTTTCACCTGAACCTGGGTAGTTTCCCTTTTAGATGATCAATACTTCCACCCACTCTTGCACTCTGAAACTCACCTAATTATGCTTTAAATAACATGTCCTGTTCTTTTCAATCTTTCTTTCTCCAGCCTGCCTACATCAGCTATTCTCAATTTTGGCTGCACTTTGGAATCAGCTGGAGAGATTTTTAAAGACTGACACCTGAGTTCCACACCCAGAGGCTTTTACTCAGTTGGTACATTTGTAGCCTGGGCAGTGGGATTCTAATGGAGGGAGGGGCCGGGCTGAGAACTACTCACCTAAATTTTTGGAACAATTCATTAATCTTATTAATGAATGGTATTAATACATCTTCTTAACCTCCCGTCTGTCAATAGTATCCTAGCGTGGGATCTCTGAGGGTTACCACAGGTGGCTCTCAGAGGTCTGGTCCTCTGCTAATTATCTTCTGCATCCCAGGTTTCTTCTATGATTTACTTACAAGTCCCTTTCTTAATTCCAGCTGTAAAAGGAGTGTGCCTCTTTTTTTTTTTTTTTTTTTTTTTTTTTTTTTTTTTTTTTGTGGCCTCTTCCGTTGAGGAGCACAGGCTCTGGATGCGCAGGCTCAACGGCCATGGCTTACGGGCCCAGCCGCTCCGCGGCATGTGGGATCTTCCCGGACCGGGGCACGAACCCACGTCCCCTGCATCGGCAGGCGGACGCTCAACCACTGTGCCACCAGGGAAGCCGGAGTGTTCCTCTTTTGACCTTTAATATCTCTCTAGCCTGTCAGGAACAGAGTAGAGGAAAATATCTTTCCTACCTGACCTTCAACTATTTTTACAGGCAAGAATACACACTGGCAAATATTAGGTTCAAGGCTTGTTGGAAAACCTCTGGAGCCTAATTTCTATGATTCTAAAATTCTAATAAAAGTTACCTATTTCTAAATATATCCATCTGGCAGCTGCTACATTAAAGACACATATGCAGCTGGAAAGGCAAGAAACTTTGAGTCCAGCAGAAAAAAGTTGGGAGAATGTTGGGCTGCACCCCGCAGGCCTGCAAACCTTGTGGCTGCCCAGCCTCAAGACCAAAGAAGATAGGAGACCAAAGAGATAGGAGACAGTGTCAGGGACATCACTGGTTAGCACATGGAGGTGTCTTACCTGTCTGAAGCAAGGTCCTGGAGCGACACTCCATCGAGCACGGGAGCTGGTGGGCAGGGCATGGCAGCCATCTTGGCTACCTGGGGAAGAAGGAGGCTTCCACATATTGGGGGAATTGATGTCAGGTGGGCTCATCAGTTACCACAGAAACCAGTGGTTGCAGCGGGGGTGGGGGGCGGGGACAAGCATATAGGTAGTTACTAATTGAACCCTATAATTAAGAGGATTGGATAGTCATGTGAGTGAAGCAGGGACTGGCTGAGCAGGGGGTGTACAGAGAGCAAGAGAACAGCCATCTTGAATGGCCTGACCACACAGAGGAAGACTGGCAATCTGAACACTTTGAAACTAAGTCAATTTCCCTCTTTGGAGACTTCAGAATTCTTTGTTCTTATGTCAATTCCCATGATTGGCTTCAGGTGTACCATCTCTAGAATCTGTGATTCAGCACATTAAAAAATTTTTTCTTAATATTAATTAGGGTGTTTGGACTGCTTATTGATAAGAGTAGGAAGAAGACCTTTTCTCCAATGTCTTCCCCTCCGCACTTATAGGTGCTGATTTGTGGAAGTTGTCTTTGCTTTAAGTCCTAACAGCAGCCCCGGTTCATGTTGTTTGGGCCATATAAGGACAGAAGGTGTCGTGATAGACATGCCTCTAGGAAACAAGCCATTAGGCCAGAGCTCTCCCATAAGTCAGAGGTTAACGTGGTTCAGCCAAAAACTGTAATTAGTCAAGATGCAATTAACCTGCTAACTGGAGCCCTTCAACCCTATTTCCGTGGAAGGAGTAAAGGGTTGTCTAGTCTCTGCCATGTCTTTGAGGCCCTTGTCAGCTCAGGCTGCTATAACAAACTACCACAGACTGGGAGGCTTAAACAACAGACCCTTATGTCTCACAATTCTGAAGGCTGGGAGGTCCAAGATCAAGGTGCCAGTAGGTTTAGTTCTTGGTGAGGGCTCACCTCCTGGTCTACAGATGATTTTCTTCTCCTTGTATCCTTACTTGGAGGAGGGCAGAGAAGCAAGCCCTCTCATGTCTCTTCTTCTAAGGGCACTAATCCCATTGTGAGGGCCCAACTGTCATGACCTAATCACATCCCAAAGTCTCCACCTCCTAATACCATCAGAATGGGATTAGGGTTTCAACATGTGAATTTGGGGAGGACACAATATGGTCTATAACAGTGCTTTTCTGTGCTCTGACTTCATCAGTTTCCAGGAACCCTACTGATGTTATTCATTGCTGTCCACCTGCCAGCCTTCCAGCCTACTCTGGAATCCACCATCACTGCAACTGATGGACAATCAACAACTTGGGTTAGACCTACCCAACCGCTTACCTCTGTGCCCCACACATTGAGTTCCTGCCTCCAGCTGAGCTTCTTCCCGGGTCACATTGCTGGGCATGGAGCTTCAGAACCTGTCCCATTTTAGTGACTCAGACCAGTGCCCAGCCCCACACTGGCCTCATCCTGCTGTAGGTGCACATGCCCATGCCTGGCTTTGTGGTGATGAAGAGCATCACTGTGGAACAAGGCTTTAGGGTTTAAGTTCAAATTATGCTCTGTCACCTGCTGTCTGTGAGAACTTCCCAAGCCTCCTTTTCCTCAGGAGCAAAAATTGAGAAACAGAAGTTACCTCATAGGGTTGCTATGAGGTTTCAATGAGAGAGTTCATCTAAAGCCATTGGCACAATGCCTGGCACATCACAAGTGCTCAGGAAATGCCATAAATATTATCTGCATCATTTCATTTGCAAGAAGCATAAACTGACTCAATCTAGCTGTAGAAACAAAGGGGCTTGTTGAAAGGATTACAGAAGAACTTCACAGAATCTATCACAGGAAGGACAGACAGGTGTCTAGGAACTGGGAAGTCACAGACACCCAATCCATGGCTCTCTGATTCCATCTGTCTCTCTGTGTGTCATTTCTACTTCTTGCTGCATTCGGATTCCTGGCTGCTGATTCTCTCTGAGCACCTCCTTTCTCAGCTTCCTCCCAGCCTGAGATAGAGATCAGTAGTTTTTCTGGAATATCTTTCTTTTGGCTTTTAACAACACATGTTCTCCCAGCAAGATTGTATTTTATGGACTCTGTTGCAGCCAGGTGTGGCCACGTGGCCAGGTTCTGGTTTGGTGTGGAAGCATTGTATGCAAGTTTCTGATTATAGAAAGAGGCATGCTCCTTCCTACATCCTCCTGTCTGGAACAAGGATATGGTAGTGGTGCATATCTAAGGATGATAGGTTACAAGATCAAAGGAGCCTGGGTGCCCAGCAATGAGGAGTTGTTATATCAAGTCTGGACTATTTCTGTTCAGACTATTACTTGAGAGAGAAAATTTCTGTTACCTGGAGAGAAAAACCAAGGTCTCCTATTTTGTTTAAGCCATTTTATTTTTGTCTTTATTACAGTGATTGAATCTGTGTCCTAATAGATGAATCATTTGCTCTCATTGGCTTCTGACTTCGGCATCCCTTGGCCCAAAAGAAATATTACTTTTAAGTGCAGCTGCTCATCATTATCCAACTGACTCAAAGTTTTAGTTTCCATTTCCACATTCTGATGAAAAGAAATCTGATTGGCTAAGCTTGTGTGAGCAGTCTACCCTGGTCCAATCATGTGTGCCCGCCCGGGGCTTGGGGTGGCATGTCAGAGGATGAGGGCTGTGTGGTGCAGAGAATTCCTCTATCCAAAGACTATCAATGCTGCAAGATCATTAACAATAGGATATGGATATTCAGGTAATCATTGGCATGCCTAAAATGCTGAGATGCAACACAAATGTCCAGAAAACAGGCTTTTGTTGATTTTTTAAAATACCTTCTAGGATAGGTCAGGGATCAGGAAAGAGTCAAACTAAACCCCCAGAACCCCCTACTTTTGCAGGACTGTATAATTATCACTGAATAAAGTAAATATCCTACATAAATAAAGAACTCAAATCAACAAAACACGCTCAACTATGTTTATTTATTGAATTGACAGAACCTAAAATGTATACTTACAGATTTTATGCATATTATAAATATTTGTACAATAAATTAACCTGAATTAACCAGAAAACTCAATATAGTCAGGTATTTTGTACCCTGGGAAATTTAGGTTGTTCAGATTTTGCCATCTATGGAGTTGCTTAGCTGTGATATTGTCAAAATGTTTTGATGATAATGTAATTACCTGGGTACAGTAGGCACATTTAGCTCCCATAATTTCATATTCAGGTTTACATGTCATATCGTACTTAAACTCCAGATCAATATCAAAGGAAAATGTGAGATTATTGGGGATACAGTCCTTGAGATGCTTTTTCTCTAGCAGTGAAGCCATTTCACTTCCACCAAGCCTATTCAGTAGCATTTCCAAAAGTGTGTTCTTCAGACCACTGGGACCCATAGATACTCCAAGAAAAGAGGCATTCCATTGTAAAATAAATTTGGAAAATACACTGCAAGTTAGAGTTCCCTCTTGGAGACTCACAATGTTATGCATAAATAAGTCTCTGAGGCATTCTGCTGAAATGAAATATTTCACAACTGTTGAACATTGTTTAATCCTGAGTTTCCCCCACAGTTCACATTTTGGAAAATGCTGTGTACATGTACCTATTAGCATCGGGAAGGACAAATTCAGTGATGAAGCTGTGGATAGAACTGTAAGAAACAGAGCTCTGAGTAGCGTGATCAGAGGTGACATTGCTCAAGAAAGACAACATTTTCATGCTTTGAAGCTGTGAAGGGCTATAGACAGGTCTAAAAAGAACAAAAGTTGTGAAGAGGTGTATATTAATCTTTACCACCAGAGTTATGTCCATGCATAACAACACAGCCATTTGTATTATACTTGATCATTTATAAGGCAATTATGTATGTATATAAACTTTTACTTTATCTTCATATTAACCCCAAGATATAAAGTGTTACTCCATTATGAAAATGAGAAATATGAATGTCTGAGTGTTTAATGACTGGACCGAAAACAAGAGGACACACAGCAAGGAAAAGATGAAGGTGAGATACTCTGCAAAAGAAAAAAAACAGGTGATCTTCAAATAAGTTTGGAGAGGCACAATACACAATAGACCACTGAACATTCTAAAATATCACCAGTAGAAAAACTCACCTTCGATTTCACCTGGCATTTGCCAAACCTCTTTGCCTGCAAGACCCTTTTTAAAAGTTACTTTTTCCCATATTAATTGCCTACCAACTTTCTGTGGAATGCAACTTAGAGAATGGCTGTTCATTTTCATGAACATTGCTTTCTTACCGGCCAAAGACAAGAATCATCATGGCCACAGACGTCACATAAATCATGGCTTGTTAGCCCACACTACATAAAAATCTATGAGAATTCCTGGAACTGGATTAAAGTTTACCTTTGTGGTTTATATAAAGGACTTATCAGTCCTTGCTAAGTAATTAGCATCAACCTGATCTCCCTCCCAACTGCAATTTGCCCAAATTATTCGGGTGTGACTAAGCTCATAGAGGTTTCTGTTGTAAGTCCTTTCCAAGAACTGAGCCATGTTGGCAGCTACCATGGGTTGCTTCAAGTATTTGGAATCTTATATACCTTCTGAAAAATAAATGGGAAGCATGGGCCAAACCTTAAAAATGAATATTCCAAATGAAAACAAACTGATAACCATACCCAGATGTTAATTCAGTGAATGCATCTCATGTGATGCCATTGTAACAGCAAATTCCAAGTTTTGGGGAGGCTTCAAGTCTTCCTGACTCCAGTTAAAAGTCATGTGCCCTTTGTTGGGGAGGAGCTGTCTTTCAGGTGCCATATTTCATTAGATCAGTCTCCAAGCAGACTATGAGGAGGATAATTCCACACTGAAAGATAATTCCAGGAATGGTACCCAATAGTGTACTGTGCAAAAGCAAATACAACAAGGCATATAAGCCACAAACTAAACCCTGAAAGCATTTTTTGGGGAGAAAAAGTTAATGCTACTTCACTTCTTTTGATTCAAACTTTCCTTTAATTCATATTCATTCTAAGTGACTGAACAGAATAGCAGTAACTCGGAAGGAATGTTCACATGTCTGATCTTTTAAGTACTTTTTTCAAGCTTTACTGAGATATAATTGACATATAACACTAGGTGTATAACATGTTGATTTGATACACTTATACATTATGAAATGATGACCACAGTAGCGTTAGTTAACACCTCTATCACCTCACATAATCACCATTTTTTTTCCTGTGGTGAGAACTTTTAAGATCTGCTCTCTTAGCAACTTTCAACTATATAATACAGTATTGTTAACTATAATCACCAAGTTGTACATTAGATCCCTAGAACTTATTCACTGAATACAAAATTGTGTAAGTTCAAGTCGTACAATGTGATGATTTGATACACATATATATTGTAAAATGTTTTCCACAATAAGGTTGGTTAACACATCCATCACCTCACATAATTACCATTTTGTCGTTGTTACTATGGTGATAATATTAAAGCTCTACCATCATAGCAACTTTCAAGAACCCAATCTAGTGACCATGCTTTACCCTTAGGTCTCTGGAACTTATTAATTTTATAACAAAGGGTATAAGTTTATACTTTTTGACCAACATCTCTACATTTTCCTAATCTCTCAGCCCCTGGAAACCACCATTCTGCTCTCCGTTTCTATGAGTTCAATGATTTTAGATTTCACATATAAGAGATCATACAGTATTTGTCTTTCTCTGTCTTACTTATTTCACTTAGCATAATACCCTCTATGTCCATACATATTGTCACAAATGGAAAAATTTCCTTCTTTCTCATGGCTGTGCATCTTCTTTATACACCATTCATCCTTTGACAGACACTTGTATTGCTTTCATATCTTGACTATTGTAAATAATACTGCAGTGAACGTGGGAGTGCAGATATCTCTTCAAGATAGAGATTTCACTTCCTTTCAATTTATACCTAGAAGTAGGATTACTGGATCATATGGCAGTTCTATTTTCAATTTTTGAGGAACTGTCATACTGATTTTCATAGTGGTTGCACCAATTTACATTTCCACAAATGGTACACAAGGGTTCCCTTTTCTCCACATCTTCACCAGCATTTGTTATCTCTTCTCTTTTGGACAGTAACCATTCTAGCAGGTATGAGGTGATATCTCATTGTGGTTTTGCTCTGCATTTCCCTGATGATTCGTTATGTTCAGCACCTTTTCATGTGTCTGTTGGCCATTTGTACACCTTCTTTGGAAATATGTCTACTAAAGTCCTCTGCCCATTTTTTAATTGGATTGTCTGATTTTTTTTCTCTTGAGTTGTCTGAGTTTATTATATATTTTGGATATTAACCGCTCACCAGATACATGATTTACAAATATTTTCTGTCATTCTGTAGGTTGCCTTTTCATTTTATTTTTCCTTTTGCTATATGGAAGTTTTCTAGGTTGATGTAGTCTCACCTGATAATTTTTGCTTTTGCTGCTTGTACTTTTGGTGTCATATCTAAAATATCATTGCCAAGATAAATGTCAAGGCGATTTTTTCCCCTTTTTTTTCTTGGAGTTTTATAGTTTGAGGTCCTATGTTTAAGTCCTTAAAACATCTTGAGATACTTTTTGTGAGTGGTGTAAGATAGAGGTCCAATTTCACTTTTTTGCATGGGAATATCCAGTTTTTCCAGCACCATCTATTGAAGAGACTGTTCTTTCCCCCATTGTATATTCTTAGCTCCCTTGTCAATTATCAGTTGTGTATATGCAAGGGAACTGTGTGTGCCAGGGTTTATTTCTAGGCTCTCTATTCTGTTCTATTGGTCTATGTTTTTATGCCAGTGCCATACTGTTTTGATTACTATAGCTTTGTAGTATAGTTTGAAATTAGCACGTGTGATGCCTCAGCTTTCTTCTTTCTCAGAATTGCTTTGGCTTTCAGATTCTTTTGTAGTTCTATATGAATTTTAGATTTTTTTTCCTATTTGTGTGAAAACTACCACTGGAATTTTGATAGGGATTGCACTGAATTTGTAGACTGCTTTTAATAGTATGGACAATTTAACATTAATTCTTCCAATTCATGAACATGGGATATCTTTCTACTTATTTGTGTCTTCTTCAATTTGTTTCACCAATGTCTTACAGCTTAGTTCTTTGGTTAAACTTATTCCTAAGTATTTTATTGTTTTTAGTGCTATTGTAAATGGAATTGTTTTCTTTCTTTTTCAGAAACTTCAGTGTTAGTGTATAAAAATGTAACTAAAAAAAAACTAAAAAAAAAAAAAAAAAAAAAGGGCTTCCCTGGTGGCGCAGTGGTTGAGAGTCCGCCTGCCGATGCAGGGGACACGGGTTCGTGCCCCGGTCCGGGAAGATTCCACGTGCCGCATAGCGGCTGGGCCCGTGAGCCACGGCCGCTGGGCCTGCGCGTCCGGAGCCTGTGCTCCGCAACGGGAGAGGCCGCGGCAGTGAGAGGCCCGCGTACCGCAAAAAAAAAAAAAGAAAAAAAGAAAAAAAAATGTAACTGATTTTCATGTGTTGATTTTATACCCTGAAACTTTACTCAATTTGTTTATTGGTTTTAACAGTTTTTTGGTGGAGTTTTTAGGATTTGGTATACATAAGATCATGTCATCAGCAGAGACAATTTTACTTCTTCCTTTCTGAATCTGATTTGGGTGCCCTGGAAGCTGCAGAGGTG
Source organism: Delphinus delphis (assembly GCF_949987515.2). Taxonomy (NCBI): domain Eukaryota; kingdom Metazoa; phylum Chordata; class Mammalia; order Artiodactyla; family Delphinidae; genus Delphinus; species Delphinus delphis. The sequence goes on along the minus strand of NC_082692.2, from coordinate 43,690,694 downwards.
GTGGCTGTCAGCATGCACTCCTGTACTGGATCTCCCCGTGGGTATGGACACAGCAGTGGAGGCTGGTGTCAGGAGTCAGGCCAGGGGTACACAGCCAGAGAGGCTAGCTTCAAGCTCACGCATGGTGGTAGAGTCAGTCACAGGGTTTCTAAGCTTGCATTTTGCACTCCTAAAGCTGCAGAGGCCTGGGCATGCCGGCTGCTGGTGGGGATCCTGGGCTCTTGTGGGGGTAGGAGCCCTGGAGGGAGTGGGGAGCAATTCATTGGCTGCTGTCTGCTAAGGCAGGTACTTGGGGGGTGAAAACCCATTGAAATCTGAAGGGGGGCGCTGCAGGAACTGTGCTGACCTTTGCTTTCTTCAGTGGTGTAAGCTGCTGGGCTCCTCTGCAAAGTAGGTCACTGGGGACGACAGTTGCTCCTACTGTGTGGCTGATAATGGTAGCCCTGCTCTCTCCCTCGTTCCTATTGTTTCTATCTCAGCTTTGCTTGTCTCAGGGTGGGGTGAAACCCAAGACAGTTCCTTGAAAGGCTGGAGAAGCTACTGGATCTCTCTGCCCGCACTGTCCCCACAAGGGGAACTCTTTGCAGCTGGGGAGTTCCTTCTGGGCGCTGAGCAATGTTGGCCTGGGGGGTGGGGTGATGCAGGCAAAATGATGCTGTTCTTCCTCACTCTTCCTTCCCTTTATGTGTGGTAATTTTTAGCTGTTTTGTTCCTCTGTGTTTCTGAGGTTTCTTAAGTGGACCCTGAGCTCTCCTGGAGCTGCTTTTGCTTGTGGATAGCTGTCTCATTGTTGATCTTTGTGGGGGCACTGTAGGCTGAGGTTTACTACTTTGCCATCTTGGTGATGTCACCACTTAAATATTTTAAAATAAAAATCCATAGACCTATAATTTCTTCTGTTTTCTTAGCTTTGTCTCCCCTATATAACTGACAAAGATAGAATGGCACTTTATTATAAAGTCCCTCAACTTTTGTGAGCCTCAGTTTTTGCAAACCTAAAATGAGAGGATTGGACCAGAAGCATTTAAAGCCCCCTTGTTTTATAATGTTAGTGTAGTACCTGGCCGTGGTGGGTACTGGATAAATACTCATTGAATAATTCCAGTTATTCAATCACATATTCTGACCTCTACCAAGTACAATAGTTCTGCCATCTAGCAGATCCAGGCTAATGCCATGGCTCCACAATTTATTAGTTCTGTGAACTTGAGCAAATTATCCTCTCCAAGTCTCCGTGGATATATATGTTATACATTAACAAATGCCCACACCATTATGTTAGTAGAGGGTGAGGTGAGGCATCCTCCACAGCCCTCAGTGCAATGCTCCATCCAGAGCAAGCACGCAACAAATAGTTACAGCTATTATCATGTTAATAGGTACTTATGAGAAATAATTGTCCCTAAAGGCTCTGTGGGAATTCTCTGAAAGTTTTGCAAGAATAGTTCTCTTTATGGATGCTTTTCTGCCTCACATGGCATCCATTACCCTGGGGAATGTGTTCGCAGTCAGAAACTTCTGACATCTCCATGTTCGTGGTACCTAGAAAATCATTTGCCTCATTATGAATGCTCCCAAGTTCTTCATCTCCACCTTGCCTTCTTCATCTCCACACACTGTCTCTGCCCCACTTTCACCTGATCAACTCCTGTGCATCCCAGTCTTGACAGCTTTGTATCTTGCCCTTTCCTGACGACGGCACTTTACCTCTCTCCTGGCTCTGAGTCTGAATGTGAGCTACTTGACCATTATGATTTTGACTATATTATTTACTACCTAAGCACATAATAGGTATACAACAAATATTTGTTAAATAAACAGATTAACAGTGTATCCACTGCTATTCTTTATTTTAGGAAAGTTTGGTCCTAGACGTTTTAAAATACAAAGACAGCCACCAGGTCTAAGCTCTTAGAGAAATTCATGGATGTGGATTATCCAAAGATCACAAGGTTGACTCAGAGATTAATTTTTTAATTTAGTCTTTCCATTTTCCCACTCTTTTCTCCAGCTTCTATTGGATATGGCACAGTGATAGTTCTGTCTGATTAACACACAGCCTATCTGTTTTATCTTTCCATTAAAGAACCTGAGGTTGGATAAGCATTTGAGCTCCAAAGCTTGCCTTCTCTGTTGTAAAGTGACACAGAGGAAATCTAGAAGTCGTTAAGTAATCACTTAGGTGAAACTTATGTTGATTTGGTACCATTTGTACAATTTGTTAACAGTCAGGAAGACTGAATGTGCTTGTCTGCAGAAAGTAGCTGAAGTAAACTGCAAGACTAATTTGTTTTAAAACACAGAATCTTCCTTTGCTTTAAGAAGAAGAGATTTCACCTGTCTTTAGGTCAGACTTTATTGGTTGTTAAGGCTGATGATTTCTGAGAAAGAGGACCATCTCTTTTAATATCTGTGTCTAATAAATCTCCATTCTTTGGAAATTACATTAGGAAGTCAATTTATCTGAAAGCTAATTCCAAAGGAACATGTTTTGGCTTGGTTCATCTTTAATATAATAAATAACCTAAAAAGAATATTACCTCTACTAATGTCTTGTTTTCAGATGCTTTTACCTGGATATATAATACGCAAATAGAGTTTATCAAAACCACTAACATGGTTAAGATAATGTTTATGCAGTGGTGAAACTTAATTTAAGCTAGAGGTCTGTGCAGCAGTCTGAATGGCATTGCGAACTTAGAAATAAGAGGAGGGGTCTTGTCAAGGAACAAGGTCACTTATTCGCTCTTTGTTAAGCAGCTACTTTGTGTTGGATATGGCACTATGCTCATGATATACAATTCATTCATTCACTTATACATTTCCTCAAAAGTTATGCATTGAGGGCTTCCCTGGTGGTGCAGTGGTTGAGAGTCCGCCTGCCGATGCAGGGGACATGGGTTTGTGCCCCCTTCCGGGAAGATCCCACATGCCGCGGAGCGGCTGGGCCCGTGAGCCATGGCTGCTGAGCCTGCGCGTCCAGAGCCTGTGCTCTGCAACGGGAGAGGCCACAACAGTGAGAGGCCTGCGTACCGCAAAAAAAAAAAAAAAAAGTTATGCATTGAATATAGAGGTTCTATGTGCAATTCTAGATGCTGGGAATAAATAAGTCACATGTGGTCCCTGCCATCAGGAAACTTATGTGATGGAGGGAGATGGAAAATATAGATGTGTAAGAACCTATGTGCTACAGAGTAGATCGTCAAAGAGCAACATGAAGACAAAAGCTAATCTTTCAACAAAAAATATGTAAGTAGAAGTCACTTAAAGCAAAAACAATAGTAATGTCTTATGGGGGGCTTATAACATTTGTAAAAATAAAATATTAGAAAACAATAGCACAAAAGCAGGAGGAAGGTAAATGAGATTAAACTGTTTTTGCATTATTCATGAAGTGGTGAAAATATTAATTTAAGGTAGATTGTACTTAGTCAAGAATGAGATGCACGTTATAATCTTTAATTTAATACAAAATGCTTAACTGAAAGCTAACAGAAGAGAGAAAATGGAATACCGAAAAATACTCGATTCATTAAACAGGAGTTTAGAAAGCAGGAACAAAGGAGCAACAACAAAATAAATGGTGGTTAACTGAAACAAAAAGCAATATAGTAGACTTATACTCAAATATGTTAGTAATTACATTAAACATTAGTGGACTAAATACTTTGATTGAGAGACCAAGATTGCCAGACTAGATTTTAAAAATTATCCCAAATATTTCCTGTTTGTAATTTACACATTAAATATAAAGACACAGGGTGAAAGGAAAAGGACGGTAAAAATATACTATGCTGACACTGACCAGGAGAAAGCTGGTATGGCTATGCCTATCAGAGAAAGTACACTTTAAGACAAGGCATATTACTAGAGCTATAAAGAAGAGCATTTCATAATGATACAAGGGCCAATTCAACAGGAATGTATGTATCTAATAATATATACTTAAAATATATAAAACAAAATAAAAGAACTATACAAATCCACAATTATAGATGTAGATTTTAAAATACCTCTCTCAGTAACTGCTAAAATAAGAAGACAAAAAGCCAGTATTCCAAAACTGTAGGAAACATATTCTTTATAAATGCCCATGGTGGAACAGTCACCAAAATAGACCATATGCTGGAACAAAAAGCAAGTTTAAACCAATTACAAAGGAAGAGGGGAAAGCGGAGTAGGGTGAGGGTGGGGCGGGGGGAGGAGGAGGAGGAGGAAAGAGAAAGAAAAAGAAAGAAAACATTATTTACCAAAATTGCCCAATTAGAAAGTGCCAGCCTAAATAATCCTATGTATATTAAAGTAGTTGAATCTGTAATTTAAAATATTCTCACAAACTCCAAGTCAAAACAACTTTGCTGATGAATTCTTAAATATATTTTAGGAAGGAATAATACCAATCTTAACTGTAATCTTTTAGAAAACATAGGAAGAGGGAACACTTCCCAACTTACTTTATGAAGATAGTGTAACAATGAGACCACAAGCTGACAAGGAGATAAAAGAAAGGAAAACTATAGGCCAACATAGCTCATAAACATAGAGAAAAAATCCTAAACAGAATATATATATATATATATATATATATATATATATATATATATATATATATATATATATATATATATATACCATGCTCATACATCAAAAGTTAAATACGGTTATTAAGTCATTTCTCCCCAACTGATATATAGATTCAATGCAATCCTAATCAAAATCCCAACAGAGGTTTTTTGTTTTTGTTTTGGTAGAAATGTACAAGTTGAAGCTAAAATTTATATGGAAATGCAAAAGACTTAGAATCCCAAGGGAGTCTGAAGAACAGAATTGGAGGACTTGTACAGTACCGAATTTTAAAACTTATGAAACTATAAAACTATTGTAATGAATTCAGTAATGTATTGACAGAAGATAATCAAATATACCAAAGGAACAGAATAGAGAGTCCAGAAACAGACTGTCATGTAGAAGGTCAACTGATTTTTAGCAAAGGTACCTCTGCAACCAGTGGGGAAATGACAGTCTTTTCAATAAATTGTAATGAAGCAATTATATATATATATATATATATATAAAACTTTGACTTGTAGTTCACTCCATACACAAAAAATATACTTGAAATGGATCACAGACTTAAGCATGGAAAGTAAAACAAGAAATCTCCCAGAAAAGAAGCATAGAAAAATATCTTTATGAAGTTCAAAAATTCACAAAGTTAATTGATAGTGATAGAAGTTGGAAAGCAGTTACCTTTAAGGAGACTGTGGTTTGGGAGGGGGCAGGGGACCCTCTGGGGTGCTGGAGTGTTTGTTCCAGATTGTGATCTCATGGTTGTAAGCATCTATGTGTATATACCACTCATCACCCTGTACACTTAGATTAGGTAACTTTACTCAATAAACAAGTAGAAATAAAAATTACCAAATGCAGCAAAAAATAAATCTCCATGGAAATGAGAAATTATTTTGATATGTGTTTTCCTCTTCCCACCGCCCACTCCCACACTCCCACCCAAGGTGGACCCTTGTCAGTTCCTTTTCTCTAGACTGACCAAAACACTTTAAAAAAGGATTTAAGGTACTAAGTCTAAGTTTCTGTGAGATTTCCCCTTGGTTCTAACTCTAAATAAACTCAAAAAATGTTCTCAGATAATCTAGTGACTTGGGAAAAACCCAAAATTATATCAACATTGATGAGAGAGCTCCTTGAATAAAATATTGACATCAAACCAAGGCAAAATTGCTTGGGAGTTAAGTCACCGAGACATATTCTGGGAGTTACATAGGCACTAGGCTAAGCCCAGGGAAAGCCATAAAGATGAGCTGTGGCCTCTTCCTTGTAGGGGTTCACATTCTAAGAACAACAACCAAGGTTTATATAGCACTTCTTGTGAGCAAGGGATTATTCTAAGTCCTTTACCTGTATTGATTTACTTCATTTTCCCAAGAACCTAATATGGTGGGTCATCAACCCCCATTTTACAGATTACAGTACTGAAGTACTGAGGGGTGAAGTAATTGATCTAAGATCCCACCGCTAAAAAAGGGGTAGGGCTAGGGTTTGAACCCTGGCAGGCTGGTGCTAATCCATGTTTGTTACTCCCTTTTGTCCTGTATCAGAGTGAGTGCTTCCTCTCCCTGAGGGTTGGGTAGGAGTATTTTGGGGGATAAGGACCCCTCCTTGAACTCCTTCAACGCCCAAGAGCAGCCCATGCTGAGGGCCCTGTGTAGCCAGGAAAGGGCTGCCATCTCTCCCCTCTCTGGACTGGTCTGCAGGGTTGGGCTCTGGGTCCATATTCAACCTCTAAAATGGGGGGACGAACCCGCGTCCCCTGCATCGGCAGACGGACTCTCAACCACTGCATCACCAGGGAAGCCCTTGACAGCCTTTTTTAATTCCTTCGGTATTTTCAGTATCTCCTTTTTGAAATTGGTGTCTTTTAGACTGAAGAAGTCTGTTTCATTGTTTGTTCTTTCAGGGGAATTCTCTTGGTCTTTTAACTGGGAATGGTTCCTCTGCTTCTTCATCTTGCTTATATTTCTCTTACTCTGTGAGTTTAGGAGAAACAGTTATCTACTGTAGCATTGGAGGGCTATTTATATGTGGGAGCATCGCTGTGTAGCTTGTGTGGGTTTAATGTTTTTGGTGCGAGGGCTGTTTTTAGTATGGATGTCTGCCGCCTCTTTCCTCAGTGTGTGCTGGCCATTATCCCCTTGATGGGGGTTGTGCAGATGTGGCGGCTGGCACCCTCCCCCAGAGCCTATGATGGCGGTGGCTCACGCCTGCCCTCAGAGCCCACAGTGGTGGTGGTGGCTGGCTCACACTACCGGAGCCCACCTCTGCAGAGCTCATGTAGGCGGTATACCGTCCCCTGAGAGTGCACACATGCAGGGAAAGAGGCTGCATTGGCGGTTCCCACCCCTCCCCTTGTGTGCCCCCCAACAATGGTGTCTCACCTCTATGGCGGGCCTGGGCTTCCTCCTTGTACACTGTTGGCTGTGGCAGCACCCACACTCCAGCCCTTCAGGCTGTCTCCATGCAGCCAACACCAGTCCTTTCCCTTAGTCCGACTTCCAAGCCCAAGCTTCAGCACCCAGCTCCTCCCTGCCCTGCCCCGCACTGGCAGACACAAGTCTCAGGCCTGGGAGTGCTGGGCAGCACTGACTGTGTAGTTCTCCCTCTGCTCTGGCTGCAGCAAACTAGTTGCTGCACTCTGCTCCAAGGCTCTGAAGCTCCCCCCTCCATCCCAGCTGATCTCCCCACCAGTGAGGGGACTCCCCAGGGTGCAGGAACCTTTCCTTTTTCACAGCTCCCTCCCAGGGACTCAGGTCCCATCTCGATTCCTTTCTCTTTTTTTTCTTTTTTCTTTTGTCCTACTCAGTTACATGGACATTTTCTTGCCGTTTCAGAAGTCTGAGGTCTTCTGCCAGCGTTCAGTAGATATTCTCTGAGAACCATTCCATAAGTAGGTCTATTTTTTATGTATTTGTGGGAGGAAGTGAGCTCCATGTTCTACTACTCTACCATCTTGATCACTTCCCCTATATAGTTTACTTATACTAATTCTCATAACAATTCTGTGAGGTAGGCATTATTTTTCCATTTTAAGGTTAGAAATCTGAATCTTGAAGAAGTTTCATGATGTGCCTGGGACCAAGCTGCAAGTAACAAAAGTGGGGCCTGGGTTTCAGACTTTTCACTGCTGTGTCATGAAGAACAAACTGAATCTCACGCAAAACCCTCCATCAGGCCTACCCTGTGTTATCAGTCTTATCTCCCGTCACCTCCCCAGAGTTGACTCAACAGGACCACCAGGATTCCCTCCCCATGTGCCCACGACTTGGCTCTGCTATTGTTCCTCCTGAGAACCACCCCTGGCCTGGCTTCCCATCTTACCCACCCATCCCCAGAGGCCCAAGTCAAATGTCTCCACATCACGAAGCCACCCCTTCTTTCTCCATCCTCCACTGGTGTGATCGTGCTTCTCTCTCACATTTAGTGTGATCCTCTTTTATAACACGTATTATATTCTGCCTCAAATGAGAGAAGTCCTGATGCACATCTTTGTACCTCATCCCTCTTTACCTTCCCGATGAGGCACAGTAACAGCAAACACATATAGGGCTTACTTATTGGGTATCTGAGAATAGTCTAAACAGTGTACATGTATTCAGTAGCTGAATCCTTATATTAACTCCATAAGGTATATGCCATGGCACAGAGAGGGCAGGAAATTTGCCTGGGGTCCCAAAACCCACATGTAGCAGTGTCAGGGTTAGACAATCCAGCACCAGTGCCTGGCCAGGAACCAACAAGCCAGGCTGCCTACACATAGCAGGATCTCAAGAAGTGTTTTCTGAGTCAAAGAACGAATGAATACACAACAAAATGAATTCAAGGCAACAAATTTAGTGTGAAATTAACCAAGCCAGTCATAGTTTGGGGCTTATTTGACATCCAGTTGCCTCAAATTCATGGCATTATAAAGAATTTTTTTGTATTCATCAGTCACTTTTTTCATTCATCCAACAAATATTCTCTACAGACTATGTGCCAGGCCCAGGGCTAAAAGCACATGAGTTTTTGCTCTTGACAGCCCACAACCATCCATGAGAAGAGCTTGCAGGTGCCCACCATTTGCACTGGGGGAGAGGGTTGTATAGAAATGTGCTATCGGGACTTTGTACGTGGCTTTCGTTCTGCAGTGAACCATGACTGAAGCAGCGGTTCAATCCAGGGTGATTCTCCCCTCCCCGGTTGACACTTTTGGTGTCATAACTAGGGGTGGGGTGATACTGCATCAGGTGGGTAGAGTCTATGGATGCTGCCAAGCATCCTGCGGTGCCCAGGACAGGCCCCATGACAAAGACTTACACTGCCCCAAATGTCATTAGTGCCAAGGTTGAGAAACCCTGTACCAAAAATGTAAAGACAATGCCCTGTGCCAAAAGTCAAAGATGCATCTAGTATATAAATAAATCCTGGAAACCTAATACCGAGTACAGTGATTACAGACAACAAAATTGCATTATAAACATTAAACTTGTTAAGATACTAGACCTTAATTGTTCCCAACACTAGAAGAAATGCTAACTATATGACATGATAGGGGTATTAGGCAATGCTACAACTGCAATGTAAATGCAGCAAATCAGTATGTTGTACACTTTGAAGTTACACAGTGTTGTGTCTCAAATATAACTCAATTTTTAAAAATCGAAGATGAACAAAAAAGCTCACATTTAGTGGGCGCCTCTCGGACCCCTCAGGGAAAAGACCTGTGTAATTTTGAGAAAAATAAAAACTACAGCACTGATAAGGAAATAAGCAAAGCATATATAGCAAAATAAAATCAAGTTCAAAATAAGCCTTGAATCGGTAGTACTGGCAAATTAATCTAATTACCGGGAATTTGGCCAATGCCATCTGCAGTGCCTGTGTGCTGGCAAGAGGAAGATTCCGTTTCCAGCCTACCCCAGAAATACCCTTAGGAAGATGTTAGTCAGTGATGTTAGTCAGTGATCCTGCGTGCCATGGGGCTGAGGTTCTAGAATGAGAAACTGCTTCATCTGAGGTAAAATATGACTTCTAAACCTGAGGTGTACAGGACACCTGGCTCAGAACATCCAACAGGGGACGCGGGTTCGTGCCCCGGACTGAGAAGATCCCACATGCTGTGGAGCGGCTGGGCCCGTGAGCCATGGCTGCTGAGCCTACATGTCCGGAGCCTGTGCTCTGCAATGGGAGAGGCCACAACAGTGAGAGGCCTGCGCACAGGAAAAAAAAAAAGGCTATCAACAGAAATGCAGAGTACTGTAAAAAGGAACTAGAAACTCTAAAGAGGAGCCAAGAAAAATTAGAAAACTCATTTGCTGAGATGAAAGCAGAGCTAAAGGCAATGAATAGCAGAATAAATAATGCAGAAGAACGAATAAGTGATCTGGAAAATAGAATAATGGAAATCACTCAATCAGAACAGCAGACAGAAAGACAAATGAAAAAAAAAGATGAAAGCAATAAGAGGCCTGTAGGATAATATAAAGTGTGCCAATCTACGCATAATAGGGATTCCAGAAGGAGAAGAAAGAGAAAAGGGGATTGAAAATGTATTTAAAGAAATTATGGCTGAGAAATTCCCAAACATAATGAAGGAAACAGATATCCAGGTGCAGGATGCACAGAGAGTCCCAAACAAGATGAATCCAAACAGACCTACATCAAGACATAGTATAATAAAAATGGCAAAAGCTAAAGAGAGGATTTTCAAGGCAGCAAGAGAAAAAGAGTTAATTACAAGGGAACCCCCACCAGGCTATCAGCTAATTTCTCTACAGAAACATTGCAGCAAGGTAGCAGGACACAAGATTAACATACAGAAATTGGTTGCATTTCTTTACATTAACAATAAAATATCAGAAAGGAAACCTAAAAAAACAATACCTTATAAAATCACACATACACACACACACACAAAGAAAACCTCAGGAATAAACCTGACCAAGGAGATGAAAGACATGTGCTGAGAACTATAAAATATTAATAAAGGAAACTGAAGATGATTTGAATAAATGGAAAGATATCCCCTGCTCTTGGATTGGAAGAATGCATATTTTTGAAATGGCCATACTACCCAAAGCATTCTACAGATTCAATGTGATCCCTATCAAATTACCCAAGACATTTTTCACAGAACTAGAATGAATCATCCTAAAATTGATATGCAACCATAAAAGACCCAGAATTGCCAAAGCAATCTGAGGAAAAAGAGTAAAGCAGGAGGCAGAACCCTCCCAGACTTCAGACAATACTACAAAGCTGCAGTAATCAAAACAGAATGGTATTAGCATAAAAACAGACATATGGATCAATAGAACAGAATAGAGAGCCCAGAAATAAACCCATACACCTACAGTCAATTAATCTTCAACAAAGGAGTCAAGAATATACAATGGGAAAAAGATAGTCTCTTCAGCAAGTGGTGCTGGGAAAGTTGAACAGCCGCATGTAAATCCTGAAGTTAGAACATGCACAAAAATAAACTCAAAATGGCTTAAAGACTTAAACATAAGACATGACACTGTAAAACTCCTAGAAGAGATCATAGGCATAACATTCTTTGACATAAATCTTACCAATGTTTTCTTAGGTCAGTCTCCCAAGGCAATAGAAATAAAAACAAAAATAAACAAATGGGACCTAATCAAACTTACAAGCTTTTGCACAGCAAAGGAAACCATAAACAAAACAAAAAGACAACCTATGGAATGGGAGAAAATATTTTCAAACGGTGCAACTGACAAGGGCTTAATTTCCAAAATATACAAACAGCTCATACAACTCAACAACAAAAAACCAAACTACCCAATTGAAAAATGGTCAGAAGACCTTAATATAAACATTTCTCCAAAGAAGACACACAGTTGGCCAATAGGCACATGAGAAAATGCTTAACATGGTTAATTGTTAGAGAAATGCAAATCAAAACTACAGTGAGGTACCTCCTCACACCAGTCAGAATGGCCATTACTAAAAAGTCTACAAATAACAAATGCTGGCGAGGTTGTGGAGAAAGGGAACCTTCCAACACTGTTGGTGGGAATGTAAGTTGGTGTAGCCACTGTGGAAAACATTATGGAGGTTCCTCAAAAAACTAAAAAGAGAATTACCATATGATCTAGCAATCCTACTCCTGGGCATATATCCAGACAAAACTGTAATTCAAAAAGACACATACACCCCGATGTTCATAGCAGCACTATTCACAATAGCCAAGACATGGAAACAACCTAAATGTCCATCAACAGGTGAATAGATAAAGAAGATGTGGTACATATATACAATGGAATACTACTCGGCCATAAAAAGAATGAAATAATGCCATTTGCGGCAACATGGATGGACCCAGAGATTATCATACTAAGTGAAGTAAGTCAGAAAGAGAAAGACAAATACCATATGATATCACTTATATGTGGAATCTAAAGTATGACACAAATGAACATATCTACAAAACAGAAACAGACATAGAGAACAGACTTTTGGTTGCCAAGGGGGAAGGGGGCTGGGGGAGGGATGGAGTGGGAGTTTGGGATTAGCAGATGCAAATTATTATATATAGAATGGACAAACAACAAGGTCCTACTGTATAGCACAGGGAACTATATTCAATATCCTGTTATAAACCAAAATGGAAAAGAAGATAAAAAAGAATGTATAAAAAAAGAATATAAAGGGCCTAGCACAGGGTCTGTAAGCAGCATTAATTATTACTATTCTACAATAGGGTCTGGATTGGAAAAGAAAAGAAAGAGACGAGAGAGGCAGAAGTATTCAGGAGGAGACAATGCCAGCTGACTTACGTGGGTCTCTCCCAAGCCTTGTTGCTAACAGAGCTAGTGGTGATGGCTGGAACAGGAGACCGGATGACACTTACTTAACAAAACAAAGTATGCTGACTGAGTACCTCATGCTAGGCACCTCTGTACACAGGGGATTAAATAAGTAGGGTCCAGGCCCTGCCTTCAAGGAACCCACATTTCAGTAGGGGAGACAGACCTGACAATTAGAAATAATGATTCTGTAGGCCATTCTGCCTCACCCTCTGTGAGTGCTATATAAACACAGGAAGGTGGGGTGGGCTCAGGAGAGGGCTGGGATGTGGGCAAAATCTAGGTACCGTTGAGCTGACATTTTTGGCTCAGCTGTCATATGGCTCAGTCACTGGGGGGAGGGAGAACATTGAAAAAAAGACCATCGACAAGAGATAATGAAAAGAAATCGAAATCTTTCCCACCTTCTGTCCCCAAAGACCAAGGTGAACAGGGGAGAGAGGGTGGAGGGGCGTGTGGTACTTTTATAAAGCACAGGAAGGTTTTTTTTTAAATTGGAGTCTAGGTGATTTACAATGTTGCATTACTTTCTGCTGGAAAGCACAGTGAATCAGTTATACATATACATAGATCCACTCTTTTTTAGATTCTTTTCCCATATAGGTCATTATAAAGTATTGAGTAGAGTTCCCTGTGCTATACAGTTGGTCCTTATTAGTTATCTGTTTTATATATAGTAGTGAGGAACATTTCTGTAAACTTCTTTTCCCTCCTCGTATCCACATCCAAGTTCTCTACTACTTCTCTTTCCTGACTCTGACCTCATCTCCAAAATGGGCCCCTCTAAACCCAGCTGATGCACTCTCTTCCCTCCTGTACTTCCCCAGCGCAGCCCTTGTCACATGGGCTGGTTTCACCTCCCATGAGTCTTTCATGTGCTTTCGTTCTCACCACTGCCCAGATGTGATACCAGCAACGGCCCAGAGCTGATCAAGCCAGTCAGTATCATTGCTAGTTGGGAAGGTGGCCAAGGAGAGTGGAAGGATGACCTAGAATTCTCCTTAGAGGTAGAGACAATGAAAGAGGCTACAAATATGTATTGACTAGTGATTTTTGATACTGTTTTAAAGAATGATTGAGTGACTTTTAAAAGAGAGAAATTTGAATTTTCCACATTAGCTACCTTTTTGGATGATATGTATTGACACAGCACAAGGGAGCTGCCTGCCTCTGATTGAACTGTAAGATGGTACCAGCACTTTCTTCTGTTATTACACTGACAATGACCTCTGGACAGAGATGGCCAGGAATCCACCTGCAGTGGAAGAAAGTTTGGGTTTATCAATGCGTTCAACGAAGGCAAACTTCACTCCATGGGGAACTGTGGGGCATCTCAGTAAGTGGAGATTAGAAAGAATTTCTTACAGGGTTTGGGCTGGTGGTAGGTGATTTTGGTGAGGGTTCAAGGAAGCAGGGTTTTATTCTGGATCAGATGCTGTCAGAAAGCAGAGGTAACTATGATTGGGTGGAATTTTCTCTAGAAGGCACAGAAACATACCTCCCAGGGCTTCAGTCACTATCCTGCTAGCGCCTTGGTGCATAAAGCCAGGGTCTGAAAACAGCAGAGGAAAGAGTCTCTCAACTCGCTTATTTTTGGAGGTCCTTTAGCTAACCCTCATTTCATCTCTAGTTCTATAACTAGAAAGTTAAATGGAGTTATTTTCTTAGTCGCAATGAGACTTGTCCCACAATGAAGCCTTTCTTATTTTTAATTTTTATGGAGTCTTTCCTATTTTTAATTTTTAAAAGTCATCCCAGAGGGGCTTCCCTGGTGGTGCAGTGGTTGAGAGTCCGCCTGCCGATGCAGAGAACGCGGGTTCGTGCCCTGGTCCGGGAAGATCCCACATGCCGCGGAGCGGCTGGGCCCGTGAGCCATGGCCGCTGAGCCTGCGCGTCCAGAGCCTGTGCTCCGCAGAGGGAGAGGCCACAACAGTGAGAGGTCCGCGTACTGAAAAAAAAAAAAAGTCATCCCAGAAAGTGATAGATGGTCTTCCTGGGCTTGGCCACAGTTTGCCTCCAGATGCAATTTCATGGCTTACTGGGTAGGTTTGTGGTCGGCAGGACAGTAAATGAATCGCTGTAGCAGGCTGTGACTGTTCTGTTACCTTGGGCACAGTCTCCTCTTAATGTTCCATGGAAAACATTTTCCTCTGTCATCTCAGCACATCTCCCTTTGAGTTAAATATTTGTTTGTGAAATTCCCCTTTTGCACTTACTCTATTTGTGATACTGATTCTTTATTTTATTTTATTTTATTTTTTTGCGGTACGCGGGCCTCTCACTGTTGTGGCCTCTCCCGCTGCAGGGCACAGGCTCCGGACGCGCAGGCTCAGTGGCCATGGCCCACGGGCCCAGCCACTCCGCGGCATGTGGGATTTTTCCGGACCGGGGCACGAACCCGTGTCCCCTGCATCGGCAGGTGAACTCTCAACCACTGCGCCACCAGGGAAGCCCCTATGATACAGATTCTTTAAACACCAGACTGCCAGCTTCATCTCCTCACCATACGGTCGTCCTTTAAGGAAAATACACGAGGCTTTCCACAAATAGCCTGTAATGCGTGGTGTGCACTGCACAATTCTTGACCTCCTCTTGAACTCAACGACCAGCGTGACTGTATGCCTTTGCCAAGGTTACCGCGCACAACTCTGTTATTCCATGGCTCAGGGCTGCTGGGGGACGGTGATTCTCAAGGAGGGTTCAGTGCATCTGTCACCTCGTGTCCCCAGAGGATCAGTCAGACATAGCTCTCTCAAGGGTTCAGAGCCTTCCCTGGGCTCATGAGTGGACTTACAGACAGAGGGCAACAGAATCTCTTAAACTTATGTTTATGCGTTTATCATTTGAAGGACGCTAAATGCTTTTGTATCTTTTAAATAACAGACTGAGAATATTTCATAATTCTCTTATCATTAGGCTTTTGACCAATAAATCTACCCCATGTGATACCAGATGATTCCTTCTGGCCTTGGAATGAGATTCCTTTCTAAAACGGTAAGGATTGCAGTTGCAACCAGGTCCTTGATGAAGTCTGCGGGTCCGAGCGGCTTGGCACCCGTGCTTGGCTTTCTAGCGTCCTTTGGGTTTTGTAACTGAAGCCAGAGCTTATCTAGCATCCAGATTTCAGAGAAATAGAAACAGCCTCCAAGCAGCGGAAGGAGCAGAGGGGTGAGGCTTCAGTGCTCTGAGGGCTCTGACGGCCCCTCCAGAGTTAAGGCAAGAGACCGAACGGACCATGGTCAGATCACATACACAGATGGAACTCTGATCCTCAATCTGCCATTGAGGACTGGACCAATGAGGACCATTCCAGAAGGCCCGCCGATGCTCTAATGGCCCCTCCAAGGTGAAGGGATTCTATCAGCCCCAAGGAAGCAGTAGGACTTCTCAGTTTAGAGTCATTTCCAACGGCAACCCCGGAACCTTGTACACAAGGAAGATATTCTCCCAATAGGCCTTATCGGGGCGGGGGAGGGGGTGGTTGTAGTGCAGAGGGCGTCGGCAAACGTGCGCATGCTCCGTCCTCGGAGCATCCGGGGAACACCCTAGTACTGAGCGTCGGAAAGGATACCTTTAAACGAAAATACAACCCCCCCGCACTAAAAGTTCCCTGTGTGATCTAGCAGGGTCAGTCTAAAGAAGTCGTCATGCTAACCAACCATGCCTCTATCACACTGGGTAAATGTTTTAGTAATTAAAGTGAACCTGGGAGAATGGAACTTGTACAGAATCAGCAATTTTGACAAAAGTTTTGCTGTGTGGAGGCATCCGAGGGGTAAGAACAGTACTAAAGTAGATTAATTATTTTAGATTACTAGTTTGAACTGACGCAGAGAAGGACAGGTTTTCCCCTGAAGAGAGGACGCTTATTTTTTCTCCTTTGCCAGCTGTGCCCATCCCCACAGGACGAGCCCCTAGAGGGGTTAGGTCCCTCTTCAATCACCAACCAACTTTGCCCCTTGGGCAAGTTGCCTCTCTGGGCCTGGGTTTTCTCATCTTTAAACGTGGTGAAATAGTACTAATAGGTAACATTTATCGAACGCTTGCTCTTTGCCAGGCAGTTTTAAGCATATCATATCTATTAACTTACAGAAGCCTGACAACAAAGTTAACTTCACTTTGCTTTTCCAAGATGTATGTATGTGTGTGTTTAATCTTGAAATTTTAAATAATTTTACTAACATCGAGGAACTGATGTATGTATTCAAGTGAAAACAAATGTACTATGCCCTGCACATAATGAATCTGCGTGTGATAAATGGGTGTAAGAAGTACTGTGATGTTCCTTGTTGTTCGCTGGATTTATAGTGAGTGGAAATCTTACTTGAGAAATACTTCAAAGAAGCCTGATTTTTTCCCATTGTGAATTAATAAACTTTCCCCATACTGTTGAGTAGTAACCTGTCTCAATGTATTAGTTTTTGGGTCTTGCTCCTTCAAAAAGTTATTTAAACCTCCTTGCATACTTAATGCAGCACAGAGAAAAACTAAGCTGTTTGCTAATGATGGGCCCATAACCAGTTGGAAATATGTAAAACAGTTATATTGTGTTTATGAAGATGTTAGTGACAGGAGGACAGGGATTTTGTCCATTTCTTTTCCCACTGCTGTGCTCCCATAGTTTAGAACAGTGTCTGGCACATTGTAGGCAATGAACATTTATTGAACGAATGAATGAATGAATGGGACAGCAGACAGGAATGCACACTCTGTCTTTGTAGAATTGCTTTAAGCAGAGCTGCAAGAAGCTTAAGTCTGTTTTTTTTTATCAAATGAATTAATGCAAATGAATGAACGAATGTTGTTTATCGAGTGAATGCCCATTAAAGAATTTTGAAAATTGTGAAACACTATAGAAATAGAGGGTGTCACTTTTATTTCCTGCTGGGTAAGTGGTTGGAAAAAAAGGTTCTATAGGGAACAGTATCCGGCTAAGTTTGTTCTGAGTTTATTTAAGGAAAATAATCAGAGCACTGTATTCTATTTGAAAATTGAAAAGGGTCCAGGAAGTAAAATGTGAGGAAAATCTGGCTTCTCTGATCGTTTGCTGAGTGTGTGGCAGATGTCTTTGTAATTCAGCATAATTGTTTTTCCACCCAAAGCCAATGCTAATCTTTTAACAGCTTCTTACCACATTAGACTCAGTCTTTCACTCTATCAATTCCATCTGAAGAGTCAGTTTCATCTGTTTGAAAGAAAGCAGAATGACATTCACCCAGATGCTCCAGGAAGTGCAGGGAAGCTAGTTAGGTCACAGTCCTCTATTCCTAACTTGATGCATTGAATGTTATCCCAGCAACTAGCTGAAACCCATGACGTCCCAATACCACCTCTGACTGTTGGGCCCCTACTCCATGGTTTTTAAAAAAATTTATTTTATTGAAGTATAGTTGATTTACAATGTTGTGTTAATTTCTGCTGTACAGCAAAGTGATTCAGTTTTATATATATATATATTTTTCATATTCTTTTCCATTATGTTTTATCAGCATATTGAATATAGTTCCCTGTGGTATACAGTAGGACCTTGTTGTTTATCCATTCTATACATAATAGTTTGTGAGCCTTGTTGCCAGTGTCAACAAGTTGATCCAGTTCTCTGTAGACACCCCCACCATGTTCAGTAGTCCACTTAAAGAAGCATACATTGTAGATCTCAATGTTGATAATACACAACTGGTGATTAAGTTGTTTATTGCCCTTTTCCACCGGTGATTGTAAAATGTGATTTATTTAGAATTGAAATCTCTTAAGCAAACTCTGTGAAGTTCTCTTGGTTGGGGAGAACTCTATCCTTTTGTTACATTTGCTTTTTTTCTTTTTAAATTTATGCCTCCCTACTTTATCCTTAATTCTATCACTTCTGGATAGTTCTTTTTAAAAAAAGTATTAATTGTCACTTTTTTTTCTTTAAGCCCTCAACATGAATGGAAGTAATTAATCAAATGGTTATTGCCCACAAGCTCACTCTGCAGGAGTGCTACTTGACGTCATTGGTAATTATTATAACTTAGTTTCCCAACTTTTCCCAAAGATATATCTTGAGATTTTTTTCAAGAAATCTGGCCCTATTTCAGATGATGTTAAGGGAAATTTTATGAGTGTTGTGGCCTAGGGATGTTTTCCCCTTTGGTTTAGCTACTTATTATACCCTGGTGGTGGGATTGTGAAAATACTAGCAAAGAACAAAGACTCAAAGAGGAATATCCCCTGGGTAAAGGTCCTCTGGATTACCCTCTGAACACGTCAGGCTGCTGTCTGCTGCAAGGATCAGAAAACCCCAACCTAATTGTCTCGAAGAATAAGGGAATTCCTTAATTCACATCACAAGGTGTCCTGAGGGAGGGCAGGTTTCAGACACTGTTTGTTAGGTTCTGTCTGTGACACTCTTGGCCCCACCATCCATTGAGGGTAACAAGAGCCTACAACAATCCTAGGCATCACCTCCAGACATTGCCCAGAGAAAATGTGGGTCTTTTTTTCTGTATGTCTTTTGAAGAGCACGTCTTCCCATGCAAACTCCAGCAGACGTCTCTTGGTGAGTGAGTGGCCAAAATTGCATGATAAGACCATTCCTAAAGCAATCAATAGCAAGGGGACGGGATTGCCATGGAAGGTTGGTGAAGCCTTTGGCTTTCTGGCAGAAGCAGATTATTCCGATAAAATTGGGGTTTAGTGTAGGCAACCAAGAGCTTCAGCTGTGCCCTTGGAGGACCATCAAGGGAAGAGAAGAAATTTAAATAGAGTTCTTGACGTGTTCCAGGTGTATGTGTGTAGGTCTGAAAGAGACAAAACAGTCTGTTAAACATTTGAAGTTGAGGAGCATTAGGCAAGACACTAAAACACTGGGATTACAGAGCTGAAGTAAATGTATATCTTGGTCCTGCCATCCAGGAGAGAGTTCTAACTCTAAAAGGTTTGGTAGCCTCAATTCATCTTTCAGTTAGCAAACCAGTAAATAAGACAAGTAGAGAAAGAGCTTCGGGGGAAGGGGGTGCTAATGACATTAGTGTAAATAGAGCTTCTGAATGGATGGAAGATTTCATTTATTTTTCCAATTGCCCTTCCCCACTATTTAAAAAGTATTATTAAATACCCTCTTGCAAATTATCCTGTCCTGGGTACTGAGATAGATCAGTTAAAAGATGACTGATGGAATTAAAAATGCACTTCTACTTTGCCTCTGATTAATGGCTTGTTGGCTGCGAGGTGGGCTGGCTGGGTTCTGACCCATAATTCTGAAGGTCATGGTGATTACAGGTATGGGGTGGCTTACAGCCCTCTCCTCTAAATGGCTGTTACAGAAGTACCTCTTAAGTGCTAAACCATTTGACATGCCTTTTATCATATCCTTATGACTCTGCATGTGACTAATATGTGCTTTTTCTGATTTTATTCTTACTTATTTTTTAATTCCTTTGGGAGTCTTTGTTTTTATTTAATGTGGAAAAACATTAAAGGAAGCTTCTTAACTAATAGTGAAAAATAATTTCACAGTATATTCCTGCTTACAAGGGCTTTTATTGAAAAGAGCAAAGAAACTGAGAGGGCTTTGGTGAAATTCAATTGACTACAGGCTCAAGTATGGAAAGTAGTACTTTCTGAGGTAGCGTTTTACCTTTTTCAAAGTATAATTGGGGAGGAGAGGGTAGTTTTGCAATTGACCAGTTCTAGAAAGGCTGAAAAATAAAAAAAAAATTCTTCTCTGTTGTGCGTCTGGCAAAATCTTACTTAATTTCTTTCTTTTAGGTAGGGATGCCTGCCAACGTGCAAAAAAGAGCACCTTAAATATTCTTCTGCATTTTATAACTAATGTGATTTGGCATCCCTTGATTTTGGCAGCAGGTTATGTGAATTGCAGATGACCAAAGAGAGCGATTGGTGGCTTACTCAACAGCCAGTTAATGTACAACTGTGAAAACTCACTGGTTCAAAGCCACTCCGGACTAGAACTTCACCTAATGCTTCTTAATTTAGTGGGTTTTTTTGTCTGTGTGTGTCTTTAATATGTCTCACAACCCTAACATGGACCCTTGCAAATGACTCAAAATCTGGGGAAAATGCTAAGAGCAAACATTCATGTACCAGATTCCATGGGGCCTTCATCATTTTTAATGTGAAAAGAATCTGGTTTTGGTTTCTTTCATCTTTTATGGCCAAATTGGGTCCAGAAGATGAAACCATGCACCAACACTTTCTGACTCAACAGCATTGGTAATGGAGAGGAAATGCGTAGAGATCAGATCTGTGTGATCAGATGTCCAAGGTAGAGGTGAATTGTTTTCCTTCATTCTTGAAACAAAGAGAGGAACACTGTCTTCAGGTCTCAGAACCACTGAGGGCAGGAAATAACTTCAGAGGCTCAGAGTCTGGCTGTCTTTGAGATCTGCTTGGAAGGGTGACCTGCATGAGAAGGTGTAATGGCATACCCCATGCCCACAGTCCCCACCAAGGAAGGCCCCTTGGGGGAGCAGTAAAGCCCTTTCAGGTGTCTGCGTATTTATTACCTTTCCTTCAAAGGAAGCGTTCTTTTTCTTTTGCGGTACGTGGGCCTCTTACTGTTGTGGCCTCTCCCATTACGGAGCACAGGCTCCGGACGTGCAGGCTCAGTGGCCATGGCTCACGGGCCCAGCCGCTCGGCGGCATGTGGGATCTTCCCAGACCGGGGCACGAACCCGTGTCCCCTGCATCGGCAGGCGGACTCTCAACCACTGCGCCACCAGGGAAGCCCAAAGGAAGGGTTCTTAAATTGTGATATGTGGATGTCCAGAAGATCCATAAATGGGCTTCAGGAAGTCTGTGGAACTCTCTGGAATTTTGAGTTCATTTTTTCTTGGTAGAGAGATCTTCATTTACATCAGATTCTGAAAGGAGTCCCTGTTCATTCTCAAAATAAAGACATAGTCAAGACATTCTGAGCTTCTGTTTTAAGGTTTCTCTCTTCTTGTGTAAAGTTGAATATTGAATAGTGGCTAGAATTAAGTGAATTCTGAATATATATATGTATACACACATACATGTGTGTATATATTTATCTATTTATGTTTCTTTTAAAAATTTATATTTTAATCAAAGTTGTACCTATTTTCAAAGTCAAACAGCTCCACAATGTTCATTATAAAAATAAAGCACTGCCTCTCACCCCCCCCATCTCTGCTTCACAGGGGCAAGGACTTTCAACTTTCTTAGCTATTTCTTTTGGAGTTTACCTCCATATTTCTAAATAAAATGACTATACTGCGAGTCTTGGTTTTCGCAGTGTTAGCTGTTACCTATTGACGGTCCACTTACAGAAGAGGATATAGGTGTTATAGCTCTCCCCACCCCCAGATAGGCAGGGGTCTTGCAGGTGTTTGCACACACAAGTATACACACACTCGCACAACCACCCACCCCCATTCCTCCAATATACTTATAGAACAATATTTGGTTAGCTCAATATTCTTTGCTTCCATTATTATTCCCATGTAAATTTTATTCATACCTGGGTCACATAGTATACTGTGATCACATTTCTTATTTTGTACAAATTTGTTTCTCTTGGAGCTAATAAATTTGTTAGTGTTCGAGAAAAACATCCTCAAAATAATTTTTTAGTGTGTTTTTTTCTAATTTATCCCCAAAACTCGCTTCCAGAGACATGGATCTTCTCTCAAAATGTCCTTACCTATCACGTCGTCCATCACGATTATCATTTCTTGGAGAAAAGCTCCCAGAGCCTGTGTCCATGGCCAATCTCTGGGTCTGTTGCCCTTGGGTCTGTTTTCGTCATCACCTTGCACTCCTCTCATCTCTCTTCTGATTGGACCACCTACTGGACAGAGTTAGGCTTTCCATTATCTTGGTTTGCTCCCTTGGTTTATTATAACATATTTTTTGATAATGTTCCAAGAAAAGTTGCATGCATAATAAATGTTTTGAGAGTTTGCATGTTTGAAAATATTTTAATCCTGCCCTTACAATTGTTAGGCTTATTTTAGAATTCCAGGTTTAAAATGATTTTCCTTCAGTACTTTTGAAAATATATAAACAACAGTACTTTATTGATTAAGAAGTTTAGTAGATATACATTTGTGTAAAATAAGTAGTTTCCAACGTACATTTTTATAGGTAGATATTAGTAATATCTTGGTAAAATAATGTAATATAATGAACAAAATCATTTTTCTAAATCTAGGCAGCAAAACAATGACATAAAAACTATAGCTTCCTTCACCCTCATAAACATGATTAAATGTTAACTTCTGCTGAGTAGTAATTTTACTGGAGCATCACAAGGCTTAGTTTATAGTGGTCATTTACAAATAGATAAAACAATTTAGTATAATTAACAAATGTCAAAATAATTTTAAAAATTGACCTATGTAATCTACTGAAGTCATAGAATACTTCCTCTTGTAAGAACATGCATAATAACTCAAATATAACATATTGATATAGTTCCTAAAGGTAAATGCTAAAAAGTTCCTTAAAAGGAAACCATATCACATTTGACCATTCATAGTTACTCGAGGAAAAATGTGCAGTATTAATGAGAAACGTGAGTATTTTTGAAGTAGTATACCTTCAAAGCTAATATTTTTAACTTATCCTTTTTTTAGTTTTGGTTTGACCAAATATAAAACAAAACTCCCACCCTCTCCTTAAATTGAACTTCTTTTCAATCTCTATACCTCCCATTGATGAAAATGCAAATCAAATAAACCAACACCCACTGCTGTCTTTACTCCCATTAGTTCCCTTATCATATCAATTTTGGGGGACTAACTTGAAAATATCAGTAGAAATGTTGAAAGAAAGCAAACACTTCGAATTTCAACTCCCATATTAGTGTACTACACAGTAAGGTACACTAAAAAGGAAAAAGGCCACATTTTGCCCACAGTAGGTGAACATCAGTACCTTTGACCTTTGGCACCTGAAATCTACTGGCGTTGATTTCAGATACATCTTATTCTTGGACAACATATGGAAAAATTTGTATTACTCAGAATGAAGGAAATAACAGCGGATGACAACGGGTGTGACCATCCAAACACGACACAGTGATCACTACTAATCTCATTCCATCAGAAAACTATCCAAAAAGGGAACAAAGTCCCTTTTTGTAGGTACCAGGGCTCCATTTGGCCAAACCCAGAAGAGCATCCTGGGTCTGGGATCTTGAAGACTAACCCCCAAATGAACCTAATGAATAATGCTGAGACTGATCTTTAAAATGGTTTTGCAACAGGCCTATTAAGGCTTTTAAAATTCTTTTAAAAGAGAGAACATTATATTCAAATTTAGTTAATGAAAATATAGTTTACTGACTCTCTCATTTTGTAGGTAAGAATCCTAATTTAAAATCCAATAATTGGAGCTTATAAGCTATTTTGACTTTTTTCTGTAACACAATGTAACCAATATTAACTTTCGAGGAATAAACATTTTAGAAGATTATAAACTAAAAATGGCTTAGAATGAGTTTACTCCAATTGCTTTAACTTTTAAAATTATTTGGCATCAGAATCCAGAGTACTTTTAAAATTACCCCATGGAAGCCTCTTTTTTTTTCTCCAAAGCTATTTAAGTATGATTTTTCTCATTATATTGTTTTCCATTGTTTTACTTGGTAAGCAGATAAGTGTATAGGTAAATTATCTGTGTTGAATGGTAACTGCAAGCTGGCTTTAAGTGTTGTGCTCAAACTTACACAGTAAGAACCAAGAAAGAGACAAAGTGGGACTGCATGCTCAGTGATGGCCTCATCCCAGGTCCCATCAGCTAGTCTTTCTGTATCAGTAGATAGACATCTTGCCACTCAAAAACAACTTAAAATGAATTTTTTTTAATTAAAAAATTTTTTTTAAATTTTTAATTGAAGTATAGTTGATTTATAATGTATTAGTTTCAGGTGTACAGCAAAGTGATTCAGTTATATATATATATAGATATAGATATAGATATCTATATATATTCTTTTTTGGATTTTTTTCCATTATATTACAAAATAATGAATACAGAGCAAGAAAAAGACATTGAAGAACTAAAGAAGCAGCCAAGTCTCCTCTCTCAGGTCAAAGGGGTTAAGGATGACCTGAAAGATGGGGGTGTGCCCATCTAGCTTTAATAGGCTCTATAGATATGGAAGTGGACTTAAACTCTTTAAGCTAAATAGTAAACTGAAATGTAAATTTTCAATCTTTATTAGGGTATAGACAGTATAACTCTTAATTGTATTTAGTAAGCCTGTACAAGCCTGTACAAGTCTTGTTGTTTATCTATTTTATATACAGTAGTGTTTATATGTTAATCCCAAACTCCTAATTTATCCCTCCCCCACCCTGTTTCCCCCTTGGTAACCATAAGTTTGTCTTCTATGTCTGTGAATCTATACCTGTTTTGTAAATAAGTTCATTTGTATCATTTTTTTAGATTCCACATATAAACAATGTCATATGGTATCTGTCTTTCTCTGTCTGACTTAATGAATTTCTTTTCTTGATATAAATCAATAGTTCTAATCAACGATTAGCTAGTTAGGTCTATTGACCTCAAAGAAGTTAATTATTAATGATACTGTCTGAGCAGTTATTGAAAACCAATTCCAGCATTCATGGTTAAATAGGAAGAAAAATGAAAAGAAATTTACAGCACAATTAAAAAACATAACAATGATGAATAATGTTAAAGTACTTTTTTAGAAAAAAAAGATGCTTTTATCTTTCATCTAAAAATGAAAGCAAAATTAAATTCCACAGGAACTGTTAAAAGGATGAACATTCTTCCAACAACTGCATGAATAACAACATTCCTGCTCTGGCGGTTCCCTTACACAGATGCTCAGGAGCACAACCATCTCCGTTTCCACCCTGCATTTGCTTTTGCATCTGTGTCTGCATTCATGAAATTCACTTGCATTCATCTCTTGCATGCAACTAGCATTTCCAGCAAGGTGTGGTCTTTATTCAGATCCTTGCTTTTTTGTTGTTTCTCTTAAGGCTTTCATAGTGAAAGTCCTGGGTTAGCCCCTTGAGGTCTGCGGGTGGGCGATGAGTTCTGTGCTCAGCTACTGTCATGTTGTCCTGGGATCTTCATGCCCACAAAGCCCCACGGAGAGCAATGACTTCTAACCCCTCGCCATACATGTCTATCTGCACAAATTGGAATCCGAGACTCAAGGGAGCCTAGTCTGATCTTTAAACTCTTCATCTTCATCTGATTCTTCTCCTAGGAAGTGGTAAACTTTGATGTTATGTTTTTCAATTTTATCAAGAATCTATTTCTTCAATGGCGATCATTTTATCACTAAGGTTGTCAACTTTTGCAATTACAGATACAATAGTTCATGTGTATTATCTTCATAAATTTAGCTTCAAGTAATTTAAGTTCATGATCAGAAGATGAAAGTATAAAAACAACAATGCATCGTGTTCTCTGTGATATGACCGTCTGTTCAATACATGTTCATCACACAGATAACATTTGAACTGCTCATCAATGTAAGAGATAATATTCAACCCTGCAGTTGGCTATATCACCATATCTTGGTGTAACCACTGCTGTAAGTCACAGTTTGACCCCTTCTCTCTCTTTGATCTTAACTCTTTAAGCCTCGATTTGGAAAGTTTTTTCAATTGTCTCTGTTCCATGTAAAATTATTTTGTGTTGGAGATCAGTCAGGGGTAGTCTATGAGCATGGATTTTTAATCGTCAGTATGAACTAAAAAAGCACTTTCACTGGACTTGATTGGGAAGATTTACAAATGCAAAATAGTCAAAAAATTCTGGATTAGTAAGTAAACTGAGCAGCCTGCTTGAACATCTTTTAAAAAGTTTGGTGGGTCAGCAGAGAAGTCAAAGAGTGGATGCCAACTGACTGAGCCACAGACCCCACTGGCATCTGTGGTCATGCTTTCAAAAATATTAAAATAACAGATTTATTGAGATATAACTCACACATCCATTTAAAGTACACAATCAAGTGGTTTTTAGTATATTCATAGGGTTGTGTGGTCATGACCACTATCTAATTCCTGAATATTTCCATTACCCTCAAAAGAAATCTTGAATCATTCACAGTCATTTGCCACTTCCCCCAGCCCCTAGCAAACACTAATCATCCTTACGTTTGTATGAATTTGCCTATTCTGGACATTTCATGTAAATGGAATCATAAAATATGTGCTTCTTTTCTGACTGGCTTCTTTCACTTAGCATATGTTAGCAAAGGTTCATTCATGTTGTAGTATCAATAATTCTTTCCTTTTTATGGCTAAATAATATTCCATTGTGAGGATATTGCAATTTTGTTTACTCATTTATCATTTAATAAACATTTGAATTGTTTCCACTTTGGGGCTATTACAGATAGTGCTTCTATGAACATTCAAGTACACGTTTTTATGTGGATGTATGTTTTCAGTTCTTTTGGGTCTATGCCTAGGAGTGAAATTGCAGGTCATATGGAAACTCCATGTTTAGCAGTTTGAGGACCCACCAAACTGTTTTCCAAAGGGGTTGTACCATTTTACAGTCCTGCCAATAATGTATGTGGGTTCCATTTTCTCCACAGCCTTGCTAACACTTGTTATGGTCTTTTTCATTATAGCTAACCTAGTGGATGTGAAGTGGTATCTCAAGTAGTTTTGATTTGCATCCCCTAATGACTAATGATGTTGGGCATCTTTTCATGTACTTATTTTCAAATTTGTACATCTTCTTTGGAGAAATGCCTATTTAAATTCTTTGCTGGTATTTTAATTGGGTTATATGTCTTTATATTGTTGAATTGTAGAAATTCTTTTTATATTTTGAGCACGTCTCTTATCAGTTATATGATTTGCAAATATTTTCTCCATTCTGCGAGTTGTTTCCTCAGAATTTTGAAGGCACTTCTTCATTGTCTTCTGGGGTCAAGTTTGCTATTGAGGAGCCCAGTGCCATTGTAATTCTTTTTTTTTAATGGATTGAATTTTTTTTTAATTCTTGATGCTTTTTATGTGATATGTTCTCTCTTTCTCTCTCCTCCCCCACCTTCTCTCTCTCTCTCTCTTCCTCTCAGCTTTTAGGACTTTCATTTTGTCTCTAGTATATACTAATTTTTGGATAATGTACATTAATGGTGGTAATAAAAAATCCATTGCGTTTGGAGACAAATATTTTTATTACAGTAATTTCCAAATATATGCAAAAGTAAAGATAATAGTATAATGAATGTCTACATACAATCATGTTTAATCATATAGATTAAACAAGTACAACATTTTGCCTGTCATGTTTTATCCATCCCCTTCTTTTAAATTTTTTTGTGGAATATTTTAAGGGTAATGCAAGATATCCATTATTTCACCCATAAATTCTTTAATATGCCTCTCTAAGAGATGAGTTTTCTTTTAACATATTTATGATTTCATTATTACCTGTATAAAACTAAATAATACTGCCTTAATATTATCCAATTTTCCATTCATATTTGCATTTCTTCTAATGATCAAAATTTTTACTTACAACTGGATAACATAGCTTATTCAATCATTCTCCTATTGATAAACATCTGGATTGTCATCAGTCTTTTATTACTACAAATAACTCTATAATAATTATCCTTGTGCGTATGTCATTTGGCATATTTGCAAGTATCTCTTTTGGATACAGCCCTGGAGTGGGATTGCTTGGTCTAATGGTAAATGTATATATATTTTGTTGGATATAGACCAATATCTTTACATGAGTGTTGTGTAATTTTGTATTCCCTTGATGCAAAAATTATTCTGGAAACACATGTCCTTCAATTCTGGGAAATTTATTGAATTCTTTCTTTGATCATCTTCTCCTTCTCTTCTCTTATCTCATTTTCTGGAATTCCCAGTATTGGGTATTTTCCTTTCTATCCAGCTCATTTTATTTTGTCATCTTTTCTCTCCTATTTCCTGTCTCTTTTTTTTCCTGGGAAAATTTTCTCCACTCGATCTTCAAATTTGTCTACTAGATTTTAATTCCATCAGTCATATTTTAACTTTCAACAGCATTTTGATTCCATTTTCTAGATGTTTTCTTTTGTTCTCATTTTGGTGATTCAACTTAATTTCAATCAACCATTTTCATTCAACAAATATTAATTGAGCATCAGTTATTATGTCCTAGGTATTATTCTCGGCACTACAGAATTGGCAATGAATAAACAAACAAAATCTCTGTCTTAAGGAGCTTACAATCGAAAAGGAGCTCACAATCAAAAACATTCAATGTGTCAATCAGGTAGTGATAAGTCTCTGAAGAAAAATGCAGAGTCAAGGAAGGCTGAGAGTGACTGGCAAGAGGGGAAGTCAAAACAGGTTTCAAAGGCAAGGTGAGATTTGTGAATAGACTAGAAAGAAGTGAGGAAGTAAGATGTGATATTGGGGAAGAGTTTTTCAGGCAGAGGAAACTGAAAGTACAAATGTCTTGAGGTGGGGATATGGGAAATTTAAGGAAAGTCAAGGAGACCAGTGTGGCTGGATCGGGATGAGTAAGGGGGTGAGTGATCAGAGGTGAAGTCAGAGAGGAATCAGGGGTGTGAAATCATGGAGGATTTTGAGTACAGGGAAGGCATGGTCTGACTTTTACACTTGGAAATTATTGCTCTGAACAGACTTGTGGTTGCCAAGGGGGAGGAGAGGTAGGGGAGGGAAGGACTGGGAGTTTGCAATTAGCTGTTCAACATATTATATAAGGATGGATAAACAACAAGGTTTTATTGTATAGCACAGGGAACTATATTCAATATCCTGTGATAAACCATAATGGAAAAGAATATGAAAAAGAATGTATATATATATATATATATATATATGTGTAACTGAATCACTGTGCTGTACACCTGAAACTAACACAACATTGGAAATCAACTATACTTCAATTTAAAAAAAAAAAACCTAAAAAAACAAAAAACTATGGCTCTGACTGCCTGGTGGAGAAGGGACAATAGGAGAGCAATGGTGAAATAGAAGGAATGCTTGGGAGGCTGTTGCAATAGTGCAGGTAAGAGTTGATGGTAAATTGGACCCGACTAATAGAGCAAGAAGTGGCCAGATTCTGAATATACTTCAGAGGAAGAGCTGACAATAGTTGCTGAGGAAATTGAGGGCTCAAGAATGGATCCAAGGTTTTAGGACCAAGCATAGGAAGGGAATTGTTGCCATTTACTGTGACGAGGACGATATAGGAAGAGCCAGGTTGAGAGGGAGATAAAAAACTCGGTTTCAATCATGTTAAGTTTGAAATACATATTAGAGATCCAAGTACATTTATCAATAAGGCAGTTGGATAGATGAGTCTGGATTTCAAAGGAAAGGTCTGGACTAGAGATATAAATTAGGAGTGATCAATAGCCCATGCCATTTAGCGAGAAGGAAAGAAAAGAGCTCATGCCATTTAGAGAGAAGGAAAGAAAAGAGCTCCAAGGACTGCATCCTGGACATTCCAACATTCAGAGATTGGGAAGGTGAGGAGGAACCAGTAAAGGAGACTGATGAGGAGTGGTTGGCAAGGTTAGGAGGAAAACTAAGAGAGAGTCCTAGAAACCAAGAGAAGAATGCTCCTGGGGAGAGGGAGGGATTAACTGTGTCAATGCTGCAATTAGAGGGAGTAAAATGAGGACTGAGTACTATTTCACTGACAACAGAAAAAGCTGTTCTGATTGAGTAACAAGGGCCAAAGTCTAACTGTAGTGGATTCAAGGGAGGATGAAGGAAAAGAATTGGACACAACTAGTATAGATGCTGTTTTGTGAGTTTGCTGAAAGGGTGGCAGAACGATGCAGTGACCGCTAGGGACAGATAGGAGTTCAAGCGTGTTTGTACCTCCTCTCCCTCTCCCCCTGACCCACCCTCATTTTTAATTTGAGGGAAAATTGATGATGCAGAATAGAGAGAGGGCAGTTGCAGCACATCTGTTCTTGAGTAAGTGGGGGTGTGGAATTCATAAATACGGAAGGAATTGGCCTTGGAGTGGAGCTAGGACCACTCATCCGTTTTTCATGAGCGTAAAGGCAGAGTGGATGGGCACAGATGCAGGAGGCCAGGAGATTTGGTGGTAGTAGCTTGTAGACACCTTCTTCTGACTATATCTCTTTATTTGATGAAATAAGAAGCAAGGACATCAATTGAGGATAAGGATGGGGATGGAGATGTTGTAAGTTTGAGGAGAAAGGAAAATGTGTGAAATTTTTATTTATTTATTTATTGGAGTATCATTGATTTATAATATTGTGTCACTTTCTGGTGTGCAGCAAAGTGATTCAGTTATACATAAATATATACACATTCTTTTATATTTTCTTTTAAATTATGGTTTATTACAAGATATTGAATACAGTTCTCTGTGCTATACAGTAAGACCTTGTTGTTTATCCATTCTATATATAATAGTTTGCACCTGCTAATCAATCCCAAACTCCCAATCCATTCATCCCCCACCACCCCACCCCTTGGAAACCACAAGTCTGTTCTCTGTGTCTGTGAGTCTGTTTCTGTTTCATAGATAAGTGCATTTGTGTTGTCTTTTAGATTCCACATATAAGCAATATCATGTGATATTTGTCTTTCTCTATCTGACTTACTTCACTTAGTATGATAATCTCTACGTCCATCCATGTTGCTGCAAATGGCATTGTTCCATTCTTTTTAACGGTTGAGTAATATTACACTGTATATAAGTGTCATATCTTCTTCTTCTTTTTTATTTAACATCATTATTGTAGTATAATTGCTTTACAATGGTGTGTTAGTTTCTGCTTTATAACAAAGTGAATCAGTTATACATATACATATATCCCTATACCTCTTCCCTCTTGTGTCTCCCTCCCTCCCACCCTCCCTATCCCACCCCTCTAGGTGGTCACAAAGCACTGAGCTGATCTCCCTGTGCTATGCAGCTGCTTCCCACTAGCTATCTATTTCACATTTGGTAGTGTATATATGTCCATGCCACTCTCTCACTTTGTCCCAGCTTACACTACCCCCTCCCCATAACTTCAAGTCCATTCTCTAGTAGGTCTGTGTCTTTATTCCCATCTTGCCCCTAGGTTCTCCAAGACCTTTTTTTTTTTAGATTCCATATATATCTGTTAGCATATGGTATTTGTTTTTCTCTTTCTGACTTACTTCACTCTGTATGACAGACTCTAGTTCCATCCATCTCACTACAAATAACTCAATTTTGTTTCTTTTTACGACTGAGTAATATTCTATTGTATATATAAGCCTCATCTTCTTTATCCATTCATCTGTTGGTGGACACTTAGGTTGCTTCTGTGTCCTGGCTATTGTAAATAGAGCTGCAATGAACATTGTGGTACTGGATACTTTTTGAATTATGGTTTTCTCAGGGTATATGCCCAGTAGTGGGATTGCTGGGCCATATGGTAGTTCTATTTTTAATTTTTTAAGTACCCTCCGTACTGTTCTCCATCATGGCTGTATCAATTTACATTCCCACCAACAGTG
This sequence comes from Delphinus delphis, assembly GCF_949987515.2. NCBI lineage: Eukaryota > Metazoa > Chordata > Mammalia > Artiodactyla > Delphinidae > Delphinus > Delphinus delphis. The sequence goes on along the minus strand of NC_082692.2, from coordinate 43,658,836 downwards.
CAAGAGGGTTCCCTTTTCTCCACACCCTCTCCAGTATTTATTGTTTGTAGATTTTTTTGATGATGACCATTCTGACTGGTGTGAGATGATATCTCATTGTAGTTTTGATTTGCATTTCTCTAATGATTAATGATGTTGAGCATTCCTTCATGTGTTTGTTGGCAGTCTGTATATCTTCTTTGGTGAAATGTCTATTTAGGTCTTCTGCCCATTTTTGGATTGGGTTGTTTGTTTTCTTGATATTGAACTGCATGAGCTGCTTGTAAATTTTGGAGATGAATCCTTTGTCAGTTGTTTCATTTGCAAATATTTTCTCCCATTCTGAGGGTTGTCTTTTCATCTTGTTCATGGTTTTCTTTGCTTTGCAAAAATTTTTAAGTTTCATTAGGTCCCATTTGTTTATTTGTGTTTTTATCTCCATTTCTCTAGGAGGTGGGTCAAAAAGGATCTTGCTGTGATTTATGTCATGGAGTGTTCTGCCTATGTTTTCCTCTAAGAGTTTAATAGTGTCTGGCCTTACATTTAGGTCTTTAATCCATTTTGAGTTTATTTTTGTGTATGGTGTTAGGGAGTATTCTAATTTCATTCTTTTACATGTAGCTGTCCAGTTTTCCCAGCACCACATATTGAAGAGGCTGTCTTTTCTCCACTGTATATTCTTGACTCTTTTATCAAAGATAAGGTGACCATATGTGTGTGTGTTTATCTCTGGTCTTTCTATCCTGTTCCACTGGTCTATAATTCTGTTTTTGTGCCAGTACCATACTTTCTTGATTACTGTAGCTTTGTAGTATATTCTGAAGTCCAGGAACCTGATTCCTCCAGCTCCATTTTTCTTTCTCAAGATTGCTTTGGCTATTCAGGGTCTTTTGTGTTCCCATACAAATTGTGAAATTTTTGTTCTAGTTCTGTGAAAAATGCCAGTGGTAGTTTGATAGGGATTGCATTGAATCTGTAGATTGCTTTAGGTAGCATAGTCATTTTCAAAATGTTGATTCTTCCAATCCAAGAACATGGTATATCTCTCCATCTATTTGTATCATCTTTAATTTGTTTAATCACTGTCTTATAATTTTATGCATACAGGTCTTTTGTCTTCTTAGGTAGATTTATTCCTAGATATTTTATTCTTTTAGCGGCAATGATAAATGGGAGTGTTTCTGTAATTTCACTTTCAGATATTTCCTCATTAGTGTATAGGAAAACAAGAGATTTCTGTTCATTAATTTTGTATCCTGCTACTTTACCAAATTCATTGATTAGCTCTAGTAGTTTTCTGGTAGTGTCTTTAGGATTCTGTATGCATAGTATCATGTCATCTGTAAACAGTGACAGCTTTACTTCTTCTTTTCCAACTTGGATTCCTGTTATTTCTTTTTCTTCTCTGATTGCTGTGGCTAAAACTTCCAAAACTATGTTGAATAAGAGTGGTGAGAGTGGGCAAACTTGTCTTCTTTCTGGACTTATTGGAAATGGTTTCAGTTTTTCACCATTGAGGATGATGTTGGCTGTGGGTTTGTCATATATCACCTTTATTATGTTGAGGTAAGTTCCCTCTATGCCTACTTTCTGGAGGGTTTTTATCATAAATGGGTGTAAAATTTTGTCAAAAGGTTTTTCTGCATCTACTGAGATGACCATATGGTTTTTCACCTTCAATTTGTTAATATGGTGTATCACATTGATTGATTTACATTTACAGAAGAATCCTTGCATTCCTGGGATAAACCCCACTTGATCATGGTGTATGATCCTTTTAATGTGCTGTTGGATTCTGTTTGCTAGTATTTTGTTGAGGATTTTTGCATCTATGTTCATCAGTGATATTGGCCTGTAGTTTTCTTTCTTTGTGACATCTTTGTCTGGTTTTGGTATCAGGGTGATGGTGGCCTGGTAGAATGAGTTTGGGAGTGTTCCTCCCTCTGCTATATTTTGGAAAAGTTTGAGAAGGATAGGTGTTAGCTCTTCTCCAAATGTTTGATAGAATTCACCTGTGAAGCCATCTGGTCCTGGGCTTTTGTTTGTTGGAAGATTTTTAATCACAGTTCCAATTTCAGTGCTTCTGATTGGACTGTTCATATTTTCTATTTGTTCCTGGTTCAGTCTCGGAAGGTTGTGCATTTCTAAGAATTTGTCCATTTCTTCCAGGTTGTCCATTTTATTGGCATATAGTTGCTTGTAGTAATCTTTCATGATCCTTTGTATTTCTGCAGTGTCAGTTTTTACTTCTCCTTTTTCATTTCTAAATCTATTGATTTGAGTCTTCTCCCTTTTTTCCTGGCGAGTCTGGCTACTGGTTTATCAATTTTGCTTATCTTCTCAAAGAACCAGCTTTTAGTTTTATTGATCTTTGCTAGTTTCCTTCATTTCTTTTTCATTTATTTCTGATCTGATCTTTATGATTCCTTTCCTTCTGCTAACTTTGGGGTTTTTTTGTTCTTCTTTCTCTAATTGCTTTAGGTGTAAAGTTAGGTTGTTTATTTGAGATGTTTCTTGTTTCTTAATGTAGGATTGTATTGCTCTAAACTTTCCTCTTAGAACTGCTTTTGCTGCATTCCATAGGTTTTGGGTCATCCTGTTTTCATTGTCATTTTTTTCTACATATTTTTTGGTTTCCTCTTTGATTTCTTCAGTGATCTCTTGGTTATTAAGTAGTGTATTGTTTAGCCTCCATGTGTTTGTGTTTTTTACAGATTTTTTCCTGTGATTGATATCTGGTCTCATAGCATTGTGGTTGGAAAAGATACTTGATACAATGTCAATTTTCTTAAATTTACCAAGGCTTGATTTGTGACCCAAGATATGATCTATCCCGGAGGATGTTCCATGAGCACTTGAGAAGAAAGTGTATTCTGTTGTTTTTGGATGGAATGTCCTATAAATATCAATTAAATACATCTTTTTTAATGTATCATTTAAGGCTTGTGTGTCCTTATTTATTTTCATTTTGGATGATGTGTCCATTGGTGAAAGTGGGGTGTTAAAGTCCCCTACTATTGTGTTACTGTTGATTGCCCCTGTTATTGCCCTTAGTATTTGCCTTATGTATTGAGGTGCTCCTATGTTGGGTGCATAAATATTTACAGTTGTTATGTCTTCTTCTTGGATCAATCCCTTGATCATTATGTAGTGTCCTTCTTTGTGTTTTGTAATAGTTTTTGTTTTAAAGTCTATTTTGTCTGATATTAGAATTGCTACTCCAGCTTTCTTTTGATTTCCATTTGCATGGAATATCTTTTTCCATCCCCTCACTTTCAGTCTGTATGTTTCTCTAAGTCTGAAGTGGGTCTCTTGTAGACAGCATATATACGGGTCTTGTTTTTGTATCCATTCAGCCCATCTATGTCTTTTGGTGGGAGCATTTAATCCATTTACATTTAAGGTAATTATTGATATGTATGTTCCTATTACCATTTTCTTAATTGTTTTGGGTTTGTTATTCTAGGTGTTTTCCTTCTCTTGTGTTTCCTGCCTAGAGAAGTTCCTTTAGTATTTGTTGTAAAGCTGGTTTGGTGGTGCTGAATTCTCTTAGCTTTTGCTTCTCTGTAAAGATTTTAATTTCTCTGTCAAATCTGAATGAGATCCTTGATGGGTAGAGTAATCTTGCTTGTAGGTTTTTCTCCTTCATCACTTTAAATATGTCCTTCCACTCCCTTCTGGCTTGGGGTGTTTCCACTGAAAGATCAGCTGTTAACCTTATGGGGATTCCCTTGTATGTTATTTGTTGTTTTTCCGTTGCTGCTTTTAATATTTTTTCTTTGTACTTAATTTTTGATAGCTTGATTAATATGTGTGTTAGCATGCTTCCCCCTGGATTTATCCTGTATGGGACTCTCTGTGCTTCCTGGACTTGATTAACTATTTCCTTTCCAATATTAGGGAAGTTTTCAACCATAATCTCTTCAAATATTTTTTCAGTCCCTTTCTTTTTTTCCTCTTCTTCTGGGATGCTTATAATTCAAATGTTCGTGCATTAATTGTTGTCCCAGAGGTCTCTGAGACTGTCCTCAATTCTTTTCATTTTTTTTTCTTTATTCTTCTCTGCAGTAGTTATTTCCACTATTTTATCTTCCAGGTCACTTACCCGTTCTTCTGCTTCAGTTATTCTGCTATTGATCCCTTCTAGAGAATTTTTAATTTCATTTATTGTGTTGTTCATCACTGTTTGTTTGCTCATTAATTCTTCTAGGTCTTGTTAAACGTTTCCTGTATCTTCTCCATTCTATTTCCAGGATTTTGGATCCTCTTTACTATCATTATTCTGAATTCTTTTTCAGGTAGACTGCCTATTTCCTCTTCATTTGTTAGGTCTGGTCAGTTTTTCCCTTGTTCCTTCATCTGCTGTGTGTTTCTCTGTCTTCTCATTTTGCTTACCTTACTGTGTTTGGGGTCTCCTTTTCATAGGTTGCAGGTTCGTAGGTCCCGTTGTTTTCGGTGTCTGCCCCCAGTGGCTAAGGTTGGTTCAGTGGGTTGTGTAGGCTTCCTGCTGGAGGGGACTAGTGCCCATGTTGTGGTGGATGAGGCTGGATCTTGCCTTTCTGGTGGGCAGGTCCACATCTGGTGGTGTGTTTTGGGGTGTCTCTGGCCTTATTATGATTTTAGGCAGCCTCTCTGCTAATGGGTGGGGTTGTGTTCCTGTCTTGCTAGTTGTTTGGCATAGGGTGTCCAGCACTGGAGCTTGCTAATCATTGAGTGGAGCTGGGTCTTGGTGTTGAGATGGAGATCTCTGGGAGGTTTTTGCCATTTGATATTTCGTGGAGCTGGGAGGTCTCTTGTGGATCAATTTCCTGAACTTGTCTCTCCCACCTCAGAAGCACAGCCCAGACACCTGGCTGGAGCACCAAGAGCCTTTTAGAAGCTCTGAGGTCTTCTTGTACTCACACATTTTATAATAAAGGACAGGGACTTCCCTGCAGTCCAGTGCTTTGGAATTCGCGGTTTCAGTGCAGGTGGTGTGAATTCAATCCCTAGTCGGGGAACTAGGGTCCCCCATGCTGTGCGGTGTGGCATGGCTGTAGGTAGGAGTCCTCAGTTCCTTGTCACATGGATGTCTCCTTAGGGCTGCTTGAGTGTCCTCATGACATGGCAGCTGGCTCACCCCAGGATGAGTGATCTGGCCTGCAGTCCCCAGAACTGTCATGGCTTCGGCTGCTGGGGCCCCTCCAGAGCTGGCAGCCTCAGTGAGGCCACCCTCCCCTCGGGCTCTGGGCAGTTCAGTGATGGTGGAGGGAAGAGACCCCAAGCCAAGAGTTCCAGCTCTGTGGAAATGCAGGCTCCATTCTCCATATCTTCTTTATCCATTCATCTGTTGATGGACATTTAGGTTGTTTCCATGTCTTGGCTATTATAAACAGTGCTGCTATGAACATAGGGGTGCATGTATCTTTTTGAATTAGAGGTTTATCTTGGTATATTCCCAGGAAGGGGATTGCTGGATCATATGGTAACTTTATTTTTAGTTTTTTGAGGAACCTCCTTACTATTTTCCATAGTAGCTGCACCAATTTACATTCTTACCAACAGTGTACAAGGGTTTGAAAAGGTGAAATATTAACCTAGGAAAGTAGGCGAGGAAAAGGAAGAAAGAAGGGTGTTCGTTCCGCTAATCAGCACTAAAGGCCCAAGTGTGGTTACTGATACCAAATTTAAATAAGGTCAGTCAGCCTGGTTACCTCATTTTCTTCCAGCCATGGTCAACTGCATAGGTGCACATGTGGAATGAGTGGAAATGGGGTTTGGCTGAGAGAGCTGGCAAAGTGAGAGAGCAGGGCATGGATGCAGAGTTGTGATGAAGTGTTCTGGGGGCAGGGGAGCTGAGGAAATTGTTGCTTGGAGGAGGGAAACTTAAGGAGCCAAGCAGCCAGGGTGTTGGGTAGACGATCTCCATACTGACATGCCAAATGTTACAGCTGGTTTAGTGCTGGAGAAAGGGACCACAAGCCAGGTGCTAAGATCTTCATGGAATGAGGGGAAGTGACCTTGAGATAGTCTAATAAAGGTGGTGGCTGACGGAGTGTGAACACTTGAGCTTCAGAGGAACTTCAGAGAGGTGTTAGGCAGGAGCAGACAGAAATGGAAATGGTTAGGAGGCCCCGTGGTGCAGGGGATGTGGGAGGGAAAACGGATACCACCTGCATCAGGCATGTGGAAAGCTATAGCTTTAGGAGAAGCCAGGTCTCTTTGAGGGTCAGAAAGTGAAGGGAATTTTCAGAGAAGAAATTGACGATGTAGGGGTTTTGCTGGTGATGGAATTTGTATCTAATCCCTTATTCCAGAGGTCAGAGTGGAGGTTCACAGCTAGGAAACAAAGGGTGGGAGAAGCAGTTTAGGGAATTCAATGCCATTGGGCTGAGTTTCTTGTGCTGTTCTTCTCAGTGACTGAGGGACACAGGCTCAGGCCTAACAGTAGTGGAATGTCGGTGGAGGGGGGGATAGTTTCTGCCATGAGCACAAGAGCTCTATGGGATCCCCTAAGGTGCATGGAAGGTGGTGCCAATCGTTCATGTGGGATCTCTCCAGAAAGGGATGTTCTTACAGGCAGCACAGGATGCTCTGAGGGACCTCTGTTCACTCAAGCCAGTGGCTCTGCCCAGGCCAGGGAGAAGCAGCCACTGGAAGGGGCTCAGGCTCCTTCCACCTCTTGGACAGCATCTCTTCCTATCACTATGAGTATGTCATTTACAGTGTGGCTTGTTGTTGTTTGTTTGTTTCTGTTCCCTACACTGTCTGTGTTCCTCAAGGTTCTTTTATCCTGTTTGTTTTGAACTCTGTTTGTAGGACCTGAGGCAAGAGTACCCATGGAAGCCCACATACTACATTTCTATCAACATAAAAAGCATAAATAGAGCTAACAAATTGCTAATAAAATATGTTCTAGACTTGTGGTTGCCAAGAGGGAGGGGGTGGAAGAAGGATGGATTAGGAGTTTGGGATTAGCAGATGCAAACTATTTTATATAGAATGGATAAACAACAAGGTCCTACTGTGTAGCACAGGGAACTATCTTCAATATCCTGTGATAAACCATAACGGAAAAGAATATTAAAAAGAATATATATGTATATATATATACATATATATGTATATATATATGTATATATACATATATATATAAATATATATGTGTGTGTGTATATATATATATATATATATATAAACTGAATCAATTTTGCTATACAGCAGAAATGAACACAACATTGTAAATCAACTATACGTCGATAAAAGAAATTTTTAAAATATTTTCTATTCTTCTACCTGACTACTATACCTTCATAATAACTTGGAAATCCAGGGTCAAATTTAAGGTGGTAGTCATATTGCAATATATGACTGTATCTAATGAACACATACACCTTAAACATACACAGTGTCAATTCTATCTCATTAAAAAAATCAAATTTAGAATTCTTGAGGAAGGATGCACCTTTCAGTATGCACCTCTCCTGAGGCCCACATGTTTTCAGTGTCTCTCTTTCAACGCCTCCAGAGACGACACCTCCTGTCTTTTACCCGAGTGCTGTAAGGCCAGCCCCCAGGCTACTCTGGGTTGGAAGGCAGGTCTAGATGTCTATTTCTCTGCCTAACTTTTGTCAGATTTTTCTTTTTGATTCCCCACCTAAACTCCACTCGAAGCCCTTAGCGTTCATCCATTCTGCCTTGATTTGATTTGCTTCTGGATCCCATACCCCTTGCCGGCCCAGTTTTCACCTTTCACAAGTCTTATCCATCTGCTTCCCAGCTTCCAAGATCTTTCTGCTGTCATCTCTTCTATGATTCTCTTTGTACTACCATGTTTATTCTTAAAATTATTTTTTCTTACTGTCATTTTAGTGGGCTTTTGGAAGATAGATGAGATAAATATGTTGCCTCAATTGTGACTGGAATTATTAACCCTTCTTTTTCATTGGTGCTGACCCTCTTACTGGCATGATGACTATGGTGAGCTACTGCATTGGTATGTGTGATGACAGCATACCATTTGAAAAGAGAAATACTTGGAGTCTCTATGTTTCAACACAGTGCAAGTTTTCAAATGTTTTTCACTGACCTAATTTCTTGACTGAATCATTTCGTTTATTTAAGCACAATAGTTGAATAAGAGGGCTGAGAGTCAGATCAGGTTTGGAGGAATGCTTGATTCTCCAAACTGTCTACAGAGTTTAGTGGATATTTATTTTGTGTACCTCCCACAATATACCACCATTTTCTGGCAATCAGTTTGATCTTTCCATGGGAAATACCCCTCCCAACTCTCTGTCAAAGTGTTTGGATGGGCTTGGATTCAGGAGATTTACATGACCAGACTTGTTCAATGGACAGGTTTCACACTCTGGCCACAGGGGTTGGTTCAGGGATAAGCACCTGATCCAAACCAGTCCAATGTAGCGAGAGATTGAGACTGAGGCCTGAAGATACTGCTTGTACCTATAGCCCTTATGTCATCAGTACCTGAAAATCTGCCCTTGGAGTTTCTGGTTATTTGAACCAATGAATTTTCACTTGGTTAAATTTGTTTGTTTTGGGTTTCTGCTTTGTGCAACCACAGGGGTTACAACCAAAATGGAATATATACAAGGCTTTGTGAGAGAGAGAGAGAGAGAGAGAGAGAGAGAGAGTGTGTGTGTGTGTGTGTGTGTGTGAGAGAGAGAGAGAGAGAGAATTCCAAGAAATCATTGATCCTTCTCACTTTCTTAAATATAAATATAATGCCATTGTGCTTGTAGAAATAAGTAAAGCTAAATTGTTCATGTGAATATTGACTTTTTTATGTGTGAATAAAACAAGAAAGCACAATGCTAGAGGTATGACTCTTTGATAAAGTTCCTTTCAGAGTCTTTGAGGATGATTTCATCTAACACTAATGGCTCACAGGGGGATTTCAGAGGATAGGAAAAAAATGAACCTTACATGATCCCACCAGATGTGGGATAAGGGAATAATTTTAGAATTTAAATAACAAGAAGTGCCTCTGGTGTGCTTCTAATGTTTCAGTATATGCAAATTAGATTTTATATAATGCATCTCATACTGTGGCCAACAACGGAGCAAAATTGAACTTTAATTGAAAGCAGAGCTAGAGGAAAGCTGGACTGGAAAGCACAATCTTCAGTTCCAACAAAAGTCATTTACACTGCATATCAAGACTAGGCCATACTTTCAAACAAAATAAGAAATAGATCAATAGAAAGGAATTCATTCCAAAGAATGGAAGCAGATTGAGAGGCACAGTGTAAAATCTTGTATATTTGGTAATCATTCATACATAAGAGAAATTGTTATGCACGATTTAAAAAATTGTCCACAGCAAAGCAGTTAATAGGCAAAGGAGTAAAATAATGCTATATTGAGAAGCACAACTGCTATGAAATACTGTCAGAACAGACATCATTTTGACATGGATCCTGTTATTTTTTAAATTACATTTTCTCCAGTTTTTGCATTAGATATCAGCTGGAATCATAATCCAAACAAACATAACACTGAAACCTAATTATAGGATTATAGAATGCTTCCCCTCCCCTCATACCTCACTACTATTGATACATTGCTAAATGTCTATTTACAACAGTTGCTTTTACCCAGTACATCATTCTAGGCTATCAAGGAAAAATTACAAGACATACCAAAAGGCAAAAAAACACACTTTAAAGAGACAGAACAAGCATCAGAACCAGACTCAGATAAAGGAGAGATGCTGGAATGATCACAGTGGGGATTTAAAACAACTATGATTAATATATTAAGAACTCTAATGGATAAAGTAGACAGCATATAAAAACAAAAGGACAATGTAAGAAGAAAGATGGGAATTCTAAGACAAAAACCAAAAAGAAATGATTGAGATAGAAAACATTGTGACTGGAATGAAGAATGCCTTTAATGGACTTTTAGTAGACTGGACATAGCTGAGGGAAGAATCTCTGAGCTTGAGGATGTCTCAATAGAATGCCCCAAAACCAAAAAGCAAAGAGAACAAAGGCTGGGGATAAAACCAGAATATCCAAGAACAATGGAACAACTACAAAAGGTTTAACATATGAGAATGGGAGTACTAGAAGGAGAAGAGACAGGAACAGAAGAAATATTTGAAACAGTAATGACTGAGAATTTCCCCAAATTAATGTCAGACACCAAACCACAGATCTAAGAATCTTAGAGAACACCAAGCAGGGTAAATGCAGAAACTAACAAACCCCTCAAACTCCCCAAACCTACAACTAGGCATATATTTTCAAACTACAGAAAATTGAAGATTAAGGAAAACTCCTGAAAGAAGCCAGAGGGGGAAAATATTTTATCTATAAAGCAGCAAAGATAAGAATTACATCTGACTTCTCCTCAGAAACCATGCAAGCAAGAAGAGACTAGAATGAAATATTTAAGTTGTTGAGAGATACCCGTCACCAACCAACCTAGAATTCAGTGCCCTGTGAAGTCATCCTTCAAAAGTGAAGGAGATATAAAGACTTTCACAGAAAAACAAAAATTGAGGGAATTTATTGCCAGTGGACCTGTCTTGCAAGAAATGTTAAAAGTTCTTTTAGAGAGAAGGAAAACGTTATAGGTCAGAAACTTAGATCTATACAAAGAAAGAACATCAAAGAAGGAATAAGTGAAAGTAAACTATAAAACTTATTTTTCTTATTCTTAAATTATCTAACAGTTAACAGTTTCCCCCCAAATAATAGCAATGAAACCAAAAGCTGCTGCTCTGAAAAGATCAATAAGATTGATAAACCTCTAGCTTGGCTAACTAATAAAATAAAGTGAAAACTCAAATTGTCAATAACAGAAATGAAAGATGGCACATCACTACAGATACTGTGGGCACTAAAATGATAATAAAGAAAGACTAGGAACAATTCTATGCCCACAATTTTGATAACCTAAATAAATCAATTCCTTGAACAACACAGTCTGCCAGAACTCACACAAGAAGAAATAAACCATCTGAGTAGACCTATATATATTAAAGAAATTGACTCAATAATTAATAACCTTCTAAAATAGAAAGCACCAGTCTCAACTGGATTAACTGGTAAATTCTACCAAACATTTAAGGAAGAAATTATACCAATTCTCTAAACTTTTTTTTCAGTAGAAGCAGAGGGCATACTTCTTAATGCATTCTATGAGGGCAGCATTACCCTTCTATCAAAACCACACAAAAGCATTACAAGAAAAGAAAACTAATATCTCTCATGAACATAGATGCAAATATCCTCAATAAAATACTAACAAGTCAAATCCAACAATGTATACAAAGAACTATATACAAAAACCAAGTAAGATTTATCCCAAGTATGCAAGGCTAGTTCAACACTTAAAATTAATTTATGTAATCTGTCACAGCAACAGGCTAAAGAAGAAAAATCACATGATAATATCATTAGAATTAAAAAGAGCATGTGACAAAATCCAACACCTATTCATGATTAAAAACTCTCAGTAAACTAGGAACTAGAACTTCCTCAACTTGATTAAAAAATCTACAAAAAGTCTACAGCTCATGTTATAATTAAAGGAGAGAAACTCAAAGCTTTCAGCAACACATTGGAAGTGTTAGCTAATGCAATAAGAAAAGAAAAGGAAATAAAAGGTATACAAATTAGGAAGGAAGAAATGGAACTGTTTGTTTGCAGAGGACATGATTGACTATGGAGAAAATCTGAAAGAACAAAAAAAAAAAACCTCCTGGAACTAATAAGTTACTATAGCAAGTTTGTTGGATACAAGTTTAATATACAAAAGTCAATTGCTTTCCTAGATACGAGCAATGGACTAATCACAATAATGTAAAAACACAATACCATGTATATTAGCACTCCAAAATGTAAAATACTTAAGTACAAATCTAACAAGATCTATATGAGTAAAACTATAAAATCCTGATGAAATAAATCAGAAAAACTAAATAAATGGATATAAATTCCATGTTCATGGAGAGGAAAACTCAATACTGTCAAAGTGTAAGTTCTTTCCAACTTGACGTATACATTCAATGCCTTCCTAATCAAAATTCCAGCAAGTTATAATGTGGAGATTAATAAACTGATTCTAAAGTTTATATGGACAAGCAAAAGACTCAGAATAGCCAACACAATATTGACGGACAAGAACAAAGTTGGAGGATTGACACTATCTGACTTCAAAGCTTACTATAAAGCTAAAATATAATCAAGACAGTGTAGTGTTCACAAAAGAATAGACAGATAGATTAATGGAACAGAATAGAAAGTGCAGAAATAGACCCACATGATTACAGTCAACTTGTTTTTGGCAAAGGAATGAAGGCAGTACACTAGAGAAAAAGTAGTCTTTTCAGCAAATGGAGCTGGAACAACTGGACATCACATGAGTGTAGACACAGATGATACACCCTCCACGAAAGCTAACTCAAAATGGGTCACAGACCTAAATGTATGATGCAAAACTATAAAACAGTTAGAAGATAGCATAGAAAATCTGAATGACCTTGGAATTGACACAGACTTTTTAGATACAATACCAAAGGTATGGTCCATGAAAGAAATAATCAGTAAGCTGAATTTCATTAAAAGTAAAAACTTCTGTTTTGTAAAAGATACTGTCAAGAGAATGAAAACACAAGGCACAGACTGGGAAAAAAGACACATCTGATAAAGAACTCTTATCCAAAATATAGGAAGAACTCTTAAAAGTCAACAATTAAAAAAAAAACCCCTGATTAAAAAACGGGCCAAAGACCTCACCAAAGAAGATATATAAATGGCAAATAAGCATATCAAAAGATGCTTCATATCCTGTATCATTAGGGAAATGCAAATTAAAACAAAAAGCAGAGAGAACAACACACCTATAAGAAAGGTCAAAATCCAGAACCCTGACAACACCAAATGCTGGTGAGGATGTGAAGCAACAGGGACTTTTATTCATTACTCATGGAAATGCAAAGTGATACAGTCACTTTGGAAGACAGTTTCTCAAAAAACTAAACATGGCTTATCATATGATCCAGCAGTCATGTTCCTTGATATACAGCCAAAGGAGGTGAGAATTTATATTCACACAAAAACCTGCACACAGATGTTAAAACATCTTTATTCATAAATGCCAAAACTTGGAAGCAACTAAAATGTTCTTCAATTAGGTAAATGAATAAATAAACTCTGGTACATTCAGGTAATGGAATATTAATTACTGCTAAAAAGAAATGAGTTATCAGGCCAGGAAAAGACATGGAGGAAATTTTAATAAATATTACTAAGTGAAAGAAACCATTCTGAAAAGGCTACATACTGTTTGATTTCATCTATATGATATTCCAGAAAACACAAACCCATGGGGACAGCAAAAGGATCAGTAGTTGCCAGTGGTTGGTGGGAGGAATGGAGAAAAGGCAGAGCACAGAGGAGTTTTAAGGCAGAGAAACTATTCTGTCTGATACTATAATGGCGGATACATGTCATTACACTCTGAATATACTCTGTATGATATTATAATGATGGTTATATATTATTACACATTTGTGCAAACGTATAGAAGGTACAACACCAAGGGTGAGCCCTAGTATAAACTATAGACTCTGAGTGATTATGATGCGTCAGTGTAGGTACATCAATATAACAAATGTACCTCCCAAGTGTTGATAATGGGAGAGGCAGTGCTTGTGGGAGCACATGGGAAATCTCTGTGTCTTCTGCTTAATTTTGTAAAATTTCATAAAAACTAAAGTTTCTTTTAAAGTATCTAGGCCACTTTTGCAGTAGATAGTCTAAACCTTAAAAATACATATCCCTTTCACCCAGAAATTCTATGTTTCTGAAATTATCAAAAGAAAACAGAAAACTGTAATCATAGAGTTATCTATATAACAAAGTAAATGGTTTAAATATCTGACATTGAGTGACTGGAAATTGGTTAAATAAATTATGATAAATCCACAATGCAACTCTTAAAATCATGCTGTTAAATTATTCACTGATACAGGAAAATACTCATGACTTGTTAGGTCCATTCCAACAAATGTTTACTGCCACAGAATGTATGCATTTTCTTTAATAGGTATATTTCAAGAATGAGATGGGCTATACTGCACACAATAGAAACAGATGATTAGTGTTAAAAGATTTTCACAACCTTTCTCAGAAGTGATTCATACTTCCCTTTTTAGTTATTCAACTATTCATTTAGTTGCTAAATTCCCTGGGGTTTAAAAACATGCTCAGAAACTCTTTGACGTTCCTCTGAGAAGATGGATTCCAGTTTGCCCTCTCCGTGTATATGGGCTGGTTCTAGTGACTCGATTCTAAAAAGTGTAATGTGGTGGAAGTGATGCTGTGTGCTTTCAAGGCCAAGTCATAAAAGTGACACAGTGTCCCCCCAACCCCAGGCAGTACACAAGCTTTAGGAACCCTAAGTTGACATGTAAGAAGTCCAGCTCACCTGAAGCTACCATGCTGGAGACAACATGAGGGCAGAGCACATAGAAAACAAGAGGTGCCTGGGAACATCCAATTGTTCAGTCTCAGGTCTTAGTCTTCCAGCCCAGGCACCTGGCGTGCAAACCAGGTGGCCTTCAGATAATGCCACCCCAGCCTTTGAGCTGTCCCAGCTGGTGCTAAGTGGAGCACAGACAAGCTGTCCCCATCAAGCCCTGTCCAAATTGCAGATTTGTGAGTAAAATAAATATTGATGTTTTTAAAGCTACTAAGTTTGGAGGTGGTTTGTTATGCAGACTTAGATAACTGGAACAAACCCTCACCAGCCAGGCAGGTTACAAATGTATGAACAAATGTACAAAGGTATGATCAATCTTTCTCTCATGAACGACTTTAGAAGTACACAAAACAAAAACCTGTTGCCAGGATTATATTTGGGTGGTGGAATTAGGCAGAATTTTTGGCTATTTCCTTGTACTTTTCTGTGATATACAGATTAACTGAAATTAGTAATATAGTTATTACTTCTATCATTAGAGACAGTCAACAAATGAATAGATGAATAAATAAATAGGGAAGGATGAATCACTTCTGAAAAGGCAGTGATAACCTTTTAACACTAATCACCTGTTAATAGGGTGACACAGTATAGCCCATCTTATCCTTGAAATGGGCTTATTAAAAGGTACATCTTCAGTGACAGTCACAGTCTGAACTCTCTGGCTTCATAGAGCTGAATCTCAGCTTAGGAACCACGGCCTGGGAGGAGAGAAACACAACTCCAGGTGGCCTCCTAGTAACTTGCATCCACAGGAACTGCCATTAAACCTATTTTCATCAATATTTGTGTGCACTGAAAAAAAAATAGCTGTTCTGACTCTGGGGGTTCTGGGTATTTATGATCATGTTATTTATCCTTCATATAATGACTCATGGAACAGAGAAGTCCACAACACTCAGATGGGTGTCTTATTTACACCAGCTTAAGCTGGTCATTGGTCTAAAGTGCATTCCCCAATGTACCAATTCCAGGAGAAGATTGTGGAAAGAGAATAATTAGTCTTATCTACACACAGTTCAGATGCTCCTCACACAGAGGAGAAAATATGAAAATAGTGTAGCTTCTTGGCTATTTGTGCTGGGATTGTGTAGAGCATTTGGTTGGTGATGACATTTGCTTTCTATTTCCACAACAAATAAGGCAGTCAAACGTGTTGGGGAAGCTGCTTTTAGTAAAAAGTAATTAACATTTTCATCCCCAGGGAAAGATGTCATGGTCACAAGAGGTCTAGAAGAATGGGGCAGTGCTTGTAGTAACCTGTGAAAGTGTGTTGCATATTATTACTATGTGAGGATGAGGACAAAATGTAGACAAGAGTATGAAATTTATCCTTGCTTTCAGAACTCTGGAACACCGTCCATTTTAATAATGCTTGAGGCAAGGGTGAGCTGGTTTCCCAGCACAACTATAAATAGCTTGTTCTTTAGTCCAAGTTCAAGCTGCAAAGGTATTCTTTGGGCATTCTCTGACCAGCTGTGCCCATCCTCTCAACGTTACAGCAATTTCCTCCCCTTTCATTTCCTTATATTGTGAAAATACTTGCTGTAGTGTGACACCAAGTGTTCTGGAGAATGACAGCATTCACTTTCACTTATTTAGTGACTACTATGTGCCAGATACTAAGTGTCTTGTGCATATTAAATATTTACTTAATCCTCCTTATAGCCTTGTGTGGTAGAAAACACCATTATCCCCATTTTATAGATGAAAAAACTAAAGCAAAGAGAAAACACGCCTAAGACCACCCAGCTAGTATGCAGCAGAGCTAGGATTATAAAGAATGAAATGATAAATATGCTATCATATGTTCAGCACTTATTATGTAGCAAGCTCTGTGCTAAACACTTAAGGTGTGTTAAGAAAAATTATCCCAAACTTGGAAATAAGGCAAAATGATGACAGCATGTCTTTTCATGCTGGAATATTGTCTAACAGGACTACCTAAAGATTATCTAATTCTCTAGACATACATCTTTGTTTGACTTCCCATTTACTATTGATTCAGGCCCAGGAGGAATTAGATGCCAACTTGTAGCAGACTGATACATTTCAAATAATTTTTGGGTGGCAGAAATGCAAATAATTTCCATAGAAAAGATAACCCCAAGTATTAAGTTTTATTACTCTATAGGACATACCAGTCTAAAAATAATTTAGCAATCTTATTCTAGCACTTTTTTTCATTTATTATGTGTATCAGTCTCTCACATATGCCTTTGAATCAGCTTTGTGACCCTACTGGTTTCCTCATTAGTGAGTTAAATAACTGTGTCTCCCATTCAGTATAGGTTTGAAAGATAGTCATGTTTTCAACATTTGGAGAATTATACAATCTAACTGCCACCAAATCCAGTGAAGTAGATGATGTGGTTTTCCCTGTTTTACAAAGAACCTGAGGATTGAAGAGGTCAAATAGCAGGTCTAAGGTTTTACCTTAATAAGGAAAGGAGCTGGAGCACAGATCTAGGGCTGCCTGATTCCACAGACTGGGTTTGAATCTATGTGTTCAGTTCCCTGTTTCTGAGATGTTGGTGGCAGGGCCTTGCTCTATTCATTTATATAAAAGAGCCTGCCATCATAGACACTTGGTAAATGTTTGTACAAAAATAAATTCCAGAAATAATCTTAAGTCTTTTTGGAACAAAATAGAGTATAAATTAAAAAAAAAAAAAAGAAAACCATCCATCTCCAGAGGTGATCTAAAGCTACTGCTTTGAAACTCTCATTTCAGCTAATGGCTTAAAATGTTCTAATTGTCATATTTTTCTTTAAGGTTATTTGGAGTTGGGAAAGTTAGTCATACTTAGGATAATGTTCTTACTAAGATAAGGTTCTTACTGAGTTCTTACTAAGGGTGAGAACTATCTGGTCACTAAGTCCCAGCTTGCAGTCCTTTCTCTTGACTCTAGTGTAGTAACAATCTCTCCACTGGAAAATGAGGTGTTTTCTCTTCTTTTTATTTTTCAATGTTTGGACTTGCCTGTTGTTCTCTCCTAAATGCTTTTGAACCTGTAACTAGTTGCCTATCATATTACTGTTCTCAGATTTTAAACAAATCCCTGGGTGACTCTTATACACACTCAGTAACTGGCTTGATTAAAACTCTGAAGACCTCGGCTCCAGTCCTTCATTTTCTGAACAAATTACTACTCAATTTTGTGTTTCAATTTTCTTATTTATTTAAAACAGGAATAATGGCATTTGCCTTGAATCAAATGATGTTGACCAAACCTCCATGAAAGTTGGTAAGACAAGGTCCTGAAATCTCTCAGGAGGGATGTGCCTGGGGGTCAGGCTTAGGTCACCTCTGGAAGGCAGAATTGAATTGCTGGGTTTAGCAAAAGGAATTAGCAGGAAGTGATGAACTATTATTATAGGAATCCACAAAAGGGATTCAACAGTGTATTTGGCTGGTAGAAGAAAAAAATCAACAGACTTGAATCTGAATCAATAGAGACTATGCATCTGAAAAACAGGGAAAAATATGAAAAATGAACAGATTTTCAGAGTAATGTATTGCATCAAAATATGTGTAATGGGAATACACAATACACAAAATATGTGTAATGGGAATACACCTCTCCAAAAGGAGAGGACAGAGAAGAGGCAGAAAAAAATATTCAAAGAAATGGTGACTGAAAAATTTCCAAATTTGATAAAAACAAAACATTAACTTACTCTTAAAAAAGTTCAATAAGCCCCAAGAAATTTAAAACCAAATATATCCACACTCAGAAGCATCATAGTTAAACAAAGAGAGAGAAAATCTTGAAAGCAGCAAGAAAAAAGTGACTCTACAAATAGAAGTGAATTCCATAAGGTTAACAGCTGACTTTTTGTCAGAAACAGTGGCATCTGGAAGAAAGTGGGATAATATATTCAATGAATCTTATTGATGACTGAATATTTTTATCATTCCCTGTGTTGCCTTTGCTTAAATTGTGGGTAGCGATGTACTGGAAAAAAACTTGTCAACCAAGAACCCTATATCTAGCAAAATATCTTTCAAAAATGAAGGCAAAATAAAGATTTCCAGATAAGCAAAAACTGAGAGAATTCACTGCTAGCATACTTGGCTTATAAGAAATACTAAAGGAAGTTCTTGATGCTGAAAATATTTTAAGCAAGGGAGTAGTTCAATTTCACATAGAAAAACAACATATATGGTAAAGGTAATTATGTGGATAGCTACAAAAGAAAGTATAATTATATATTTCTTTTTTTTTTTTTTGCGGTACACAGGCCTCTCACTGCTGGGGCCTCTCCTGTTGTGGAGCACAGGCTCCAGACGCGCAGGCTCAGCAGCCATGGCTCACGGGCCTAGCCGCTCCGCGGCATATGGGATCTTCCCAGACCGGGGTACGAACCCGTGTCCCCTGCATTGGCAGGCGGACTCTCAACCACTGCGCCACCAGGGAAGCCCTATATATTTCTTTTTGAAACTGGTTTAAAAATTGCACAGAACAATATCTATGAAATTATACTGTTGGACCTATAACATATAGAGGTATAATTTATTTGACAATAACAGTACAGAGGAGTGGGGGAGAGGAAATGAAACTATATCTGAGTAAGAAAGTGAAGCCAGCTGGTAACTCAAATTCACAGAAAGAAATGAAGAGAATGAGAACTGGTAAATAAGTCAGTTAATATAAAGACACTATAAATATATTTTTATCTTTAGACATAAGACTATATAAAATAATAACTATAGCACTGTATTCTTTGCATTTGTAACATACATAGGTTTAATGTATCTGACAATAGTAACACAGCAAATTAGGGAATGGGAATAGAGCTATATTGGAGCAAAGTTTCTGTATATTATGGGAATTAAGTTAGTATAAATCTGAAGTAAATTCTAATAAGTTAAAATATTACTGACCCTTGAGCAAGCACTAATAAAATAACTCAAAAAAAACCTTAGGGATTCCCTGGTGGCGCAGTGGTTGAGAGTCCACCTCCTGATGCAGGGGACACGGGTTCGTGCCCCGGTCCAGGAAGATCCCACATGCCGTGGAGTGGCTGAGCCCGTGAGCCATGGCTGCTGAGCCCGCGCGTCTGGAGTCTGTGCTCCGCAACGGGAGAGGCCACAACAGTGAGAGGCCCGCATACTGCAAAAAAAAAAAAAAACCTTAAAAATCATTAAAGGAATTTAAATCATGTGCCAGAAAATGTCCACTTAATGCGAAAAGAACACAGTGAAGGAAAAATGGAGGAACAGAAATGACCTGAGACACACAGAAACTATAAAGCAAAATGAGACATAAATCCAGCGACAGGCAGACCTTGTTTTATTGTGCTTTGCTCTATTGCACTTTACAGATGTTGCTTTTTTTTTTTTTTTTTTTTTTTTTTACAAATCAGAGGTTTGAGGCAACCCTGCATTGAGCAAGCCTATTGGTGCCATTTTTCCAACAGCACTTGCTTATTTTGTGTCTCTGTGTCACATTTTGGTGATTATCACAATATTTCAAGCTTTTAAATTATTATTATATTTGTTATGGTGATCTGTGATCAGTGATTTTTGATGTTACTATTGTAATTGTTTTGGACGCCATGAACCACACTCTTGTAAGACCATGAACTTAATTAATGTTGTGTGTGTTCTAATTGCTCCTCTGAAGGCCATTTTCCTGTCTCTCTCCCTCTCCTTGGGCATCCCTATTGCCTGAGACACAAAAATATTGAAACCAGGCCAATTAATAGCCCTGCAATGGCTTCTAAGTGTCCAAATGGAAGGAAGAGTCATGTGTCTCTCACTTTAAATCAAAGGCTAGAAGTGATTTAGCATGTCAAAAGCCGAGATAGGCAGAAAGCTCCTCCTCTTGTACCAATGAGTTAGCCAAGTTGTGAATGTAAGGGAAAAGTTCTTGAAGGAAATTAAAGGTGCTACTCCACTGAATACACAATTAATAAGAAAGTAAAACAAGCTTATTGCTTTTATGAAGAAAGTTTTGGTGTCTGGATAGAAGATCAAATAAGCCACAACATTCCCTTAAGCCAAATCCTAATCCACAGCAAGGCCCTAACTCTCTTCAGTTCTAAGATGATTGATAGAGGTGAGGAAGCTACAGAAGGAAAGACTGAAGCTAGCAGAAGTTGGTTCATGAGGTTTAGGGAAAAAGCCATACCCATAACATAAAAGTGCAAAGTGAAGCAGCAAGTGCTGATGTAGAAGCTGCAGCAAGTTATCCAGAAGATCTAGCTAAGATAATTAATGAAGGTGACTACACTAAACAACAGGTTTTCTATGTAGATGAAATGGCCTTCTATTGGAAGAAGATGCCATCTAGGTCTTTCATAGCTGGAGAGGAGGGGTCAACGCCTGCCTTCAAAGCTTCAGAGGACAGGCTGACTCTCTTGTTAGGAGCTAATGCAAGTGGTGACTTTAAGTTGAAGCCAGTACTCATTTACCATTCTGAAAATCTTAGGACCCGTAAGAATTATGCTAAATCTACTCTGCCTGTGCTCTCTAAATGGAACAACAATGCCTAGATGACAGCACATCTGTTTACAACATGGTTTACTGAATATTTTAAACCCATCGTTGAGACCTACCGTTTAGAAAAAAGATTCCTTTCAAAATACTACTGTTTATTGACAATACACCTGGTTACCTAAGAGCTCTGATGGAGCTGTACAATGAGATTCATGTTGGTTTCAGGTCTGCTAATGCAACATTCATACTGCAGCCCATGAATCAAGGAGTAATTTCAACTTTCAAAGCCTTATTGCTTAAGAAATACATTGTGTAAGACTATAGCTACCATAGATAGTGATTCCTCTGATGGATCTGAAGTAAATTGAAAACATTCTGGAAAGGATTTGCCATTCTAGATGACATGAACACTTTTGATTCATGGGAAGAGGCCAAAATATCAAAAAATCTTAACAGGAGTTTAGAAGATGCTGATTCCAATCTTCATGGATGACTGTGAGGTGTTCAAGACTTCAGTGGAAGAAGTAACTGCAGATGTGGTGAAAACAGCAAGAGAACTAGAGTTAAAAGTGGAGCCTGAAGATGTGACTGAATTGCTGCAATCCCAGGATAGAATTTGAACAGATGAGTAGTTGCTTCTTACGGATGAGCAAAGAAAGGGTTTTTCAAAAAATGGACCTATTCCTAGTGCAGATGCTGTGAGAATTGTTGAAATGACAGCAAAGGATTTAGAATATTACATAAACTTAGTTGATAAAGCAGCAGCAGGTTTTGAGAGGATTGACTCCAATATTGAAAGCCGTTCTATTGTGGGTAAAACAGCATTGCATGATACAGAGAAATCATTCATGAAAGGAAGTCAATTGATGTGGCAAACTTCATCGTTGTCTTATTTTTAAGAAATTGCCACAGTCACCCAACCTTCAGCAACCACCACCCTGACCAGTCAGCAGCCACCAACATCCAGGTGAGACCCTCTACCAGCAAAAATATTATGACTTGCTGAAGGCTCTTGGGTGATGGTTAGCAATTTTTAGCAATTAGGTATCTTTAAATTAAGCTATGTACATTGCTGATTTAGACACAATGCATTGCACACTTAATAGACTACAGTACTGTGTAAACATAACATTTTTATGCACTGGGAAACTAAAAAATTCCCGTGACTCTGTTTATTGTGATATTCACTTTATTGTGGTGGTCTAGAACTGGACCTGTGATATGTTTGAGGAATGCCTGTATGTCAATAATATGTGAAATATGAAGGAATAAAACAATCAAATCAAAAGGTAGTAATTATCAAACTGGTTAAAAAAAAGAAGATCCAACTATCTGCTGTCTAAAAGAGACATGCTTCAGATCCAAAGAAACAACTAAGTTGAAATAAAAGGATGGTGCATGTTTTTTGGACACCAAATACATGTTATTTCTCATATCAATTCTCCAATTCTCTCATACCAACTGGATGTCCAACAATTCAATCCTATTCTGACACTACCTGTCTGAAGTTAGCATCTTTTCCCAAAAGTTAAAGGGTTTAGATCCCAAAGCGGCTTCCACTTCAAACACCAGCCGAAGTGGGGTTCCCAGGCAACCCACACATCTGCCCAGCTGACAACAAATTTGAAGTTTCCACTGATCAGCACCCTCACCACCCCAGTTTCAATAATTTGCTAGAACAACTCATAAAACTCAAGAAAGTGCTCTACTTACTATTATAGTTTATTATAAAGAACGTCAATGAACTGCCAGAAGAAGAGGTAGATAGAGTGGGGTCTGGAAGTGTCCCAAGCACAAGAGCCTCTTGGGTGTACCACCCTCCTTGCATGTGGATGTAGTCCCCAACTCAGAGGTTCTCCAAACCCCGTCATTTAGGGGTTTTATGGCCATTTCATTGTGTATGCATGATTGATTAAATCATGGGCATGCGTGATTGGACTCAGTCTCCAGCTCCACTCCTCTCATCAGGGTTTGGGGGTTAGGGCTGAAATTCCCAACCCTCTAATCATATGGCTGGTTTTCTGGCAACCAGCCCCCATCCTGAAGCTATTTAGGTACCACTCCCCCCTCCCCTCACCAACCTGAATCATTCCATTAGCATAAAAAAGATGGTTAAGTTCCAAGTGTTTTAGGAGCTCTGTGCCAGGAACCAGGGACAAAGACCAGATATTTATATTTTTATTACACCACAGATGGAAAAAGATATTTCATGCAAGAAGCAACCATAAGAGAGCTGGCATATCTATACTAAGATGAGACAAAATAGACTTGAAGACAAAATGTGGCTAGAGACAAAGGACATTTTATCCTGCAAAGAGGAGTTGGTGGCTGGGAAGAAAGGGAGAGTCAGAAGTTAGGATGCTTGCTTCCCCTATAGGATGGTTCAGGAACTTGGCCAGCCCCAGTATGAGCAGTGCCCATTAAGGCAAAAATGTTCCAGGTATATGATCTGGGGAAGGTCAGATAAGGAAGAAGACATTGCCTCTAATACCTTTCCTCACCAACCTCACAGTTCAGCCTGTAACTTTAATCCTGGCCTCCCTGTGAACCCTCAGTGGAGATGATTTCCTGATCATGCTGAGTCATAAAAAAATGCACATTTTATATCTTATTAGGAATAAGATTGAGAGAATATAAACTACTTGGTCAGATGGTAGTTCAATTTAATGGTTGACTGGAATTGTGTGCCTTGAAGATGACTAAGCTGAGGAAAAGAAATGAACAATCATGAATGAATGGGAGAAAAGCACTTGAGAAAATGAAAGCTATTTTAATATAGCTTATGGAGGGCAAAATTCTTTCATTCTTTTGCTATCTTAATGACATAGTGATAATAAAACCAAAGGATGCATCGATCTTTCAAAAAAGATGTTTTATTATGAGTGTGTGGGTTTTAGTGCATAATGTTATATAAAATATTATATCATGTGTTCACCATACCACTATCAAATGGGATTTAGTTAGCATTAACACAGATGATAAATTTATCACTTCTGTGTTTTTAAAGTAGGTGCAGTTCTTGCTTGTTGAGATTACACCATACAAATCTATTTTATGAATTAGATTCATTCCTAAATTGTGAAGAGAAGATTGTATAATGAACAATTTCCTGGTGATTCATGCACAGCTCTGAAGAAGCATTCATTTTGGCTCCAATCAAGTCAGGTCTAAGGTAAGTTTGGAAGAATGACAACTTTGGCATTTTTCTGTAAGAATGGAGAAAACCAGAACCCAAATCACAGAAATTGCACATTATAAAATCTGTGACTCCCAATGTAACCTTGGCCTTTCTTATCAGGGAATTATGCTACTTTAAAATGAAACTTTTATGTCTTTAATTGGGAATTGGAGCATTGGCTTATTTCCATTGTGCAAACTTTAAAATAATTCCCATTAAAATCTGTATTCCTGTTTTGATAGGACAGTAGGCTTAATCAGGGTGACAAATCTTTGGCACTTGGTTGGTGTAATATTATGTAAAACATGATGACTGATATTTAGAGGCTACATTGGTTTAAATTAATTACTTCAGTTAATTAGCAATTAATTTTAAATAAATTGAATTGTTTCCATTTAACATGTGTCCTGTCTCAGCTGTCCCTGCACTGAGAAAGCCTTATTCTCAGAAGCAGTTAATATATGACTGCAACATTTTATGGAGCTCTGAGTAAATTTCACCTCATAGGCCTCCTTGATATTTGCAAGGCAGAGTCCCTCTGAGAAGAAATGTCAGTGCCGGGTGCATTCAGGGTGCCTGGCCCTGCCCTCCCATTTTACAGATGAGGATCGTGGGGCCCTTTGAGTCTCCCTTTCCTTTAACCCCCAAGTTAACTGGTCCCTAACATCTGACAATTTTGCTTTCTGAATTTTTCTCTGGTTGGTTTCCTCTTCTCTTTCCCCATTCCCATGGTTTATCCATGGCTCCATCAGATTTAATCTGTAAATCTGGTTTTCCTATTTTCTTTTCACTTCCTTTAATATTTCCTTCACATCCTCCAAATTCAGTTATTTATAAAGCAAATCTTGAAAAGAGACTCAGCATCATCGTTAGTCGTTAAGGAAATGCAAAATCAAAACCACAGTAAGACACCACCAGACACCCACAACATAATACACACACACCAACAAAAACAGAGAAGAACAAGTGCTGATGAGGATGTGGAGAGATTGCAGCCCTTATACATTGCTGGTAGGAATGTCAAACAGTGAAGCTATTGTGGAAAACAAGCTGGTGGATTCTTCAAATTTAAATAGAGTTACGATATAACCCAGCTATTCCAGTCCTAAGAATATACTCAAAAGAACTAAAAACAGGCACTCAAACAACACAAATATTCATAGCACCACTCTTTACATTAGCTAAAAGTGGAAATAATCCAAATGCTCATCAAAGGATGAACAGTTAGACAAAATGCGGCATATCCATAAAATGGGATATTTATGACTCAACCATGAAAACCAGTGATGTACTGATACAGGCAACAACATGCATGAACCTGAAAAACATGCTATCTGAAAGAAGCCACAGAAGATAACCGATTGTATGATTCCATTTATATGCACTATTTAGAATAGGTAAATCTATAGACACAGAAATAAGATTAATGGTTGCCAGAAGCTGGGGCGGGGGGAATGACTGCTTCTTGGGTACAGAGTTTTCTTTTTAGGTGATTCAAATGTTTTGGAACTTGATATACATGGTGGTTGTACAACATTGTGAATGTACTAAATGCCAGTGAATTGTGCACTTTAAAATGGTAATTTTATGTTACAGGAATTTCACCTCAATAAAAAAATTTTTTTACGTGGATGAAGGAGGCAGAAAAGGTCAGAGTGATGCCAGCGTGAGAAGGACTTGACTCGCCTTTGCTGGCTTTGAAGATGGAGGAAGGAGTCATGCGGTAAAGAAGCTGGAAAAGGCAAAGAAATGGATTCTCCTCTAGAAATTCCAGAAGGAACTCAGCCCTGCCACACCTTGACTTTAGCCCAGTAAGACCTGTGTCAGACTTGTGACCTGCAAGATAATGCATCTGTGTTGTTTAAGCTGCTAAAAAAGGCCATGTTAAATTCCCTTCCTTGGCACCCTCATAGCATCCCGGATGTGTGGCTTTCCTTGCAGTTGGCTCTGGGCTGATTATGTGTAGCTTGTGGTCAAGGCATACCTTTAAACCCCAAGGCCTATACCACACTCTCCCAAAATTCCTGCATAGATAGTGCTTATAAAAGTTTGTTGAATGTATCAATGGAAAAAATTTAGTCCAGAGAGGTGAAGTGGCTTATAGGGAATTATTAAGAGCTGGGAGTGAGTCTTCTTTCCAGGCTGGTGCTGTTATAAGCTGCCTAATGCAATTCAGCAAGAAGGACTTTCCTGCAATTGTATCACATATTTCTATTCAGGATGTGTTTTTTGTGGACCAGGACACTCTAGGAAAGTATTACCTTTTCTCTCTATGCTCCCTTTCCCCATTGTTCCACAAGTGTGGATGTTTGTTTTGGCTTAGAGAAAGTTTTTGTAATTAGGGCGGAAGCAGAAGTTGCCAGTGAGATATCTCTCTTTCTGGCTTTTGTGTTTTCTAACGCCTCAGATTTGACAGGTTTATGCTGAGCTCTTTTAAGGACAATCTGAGGAAGAGAGATTTTTTTTCCCTTAGATCACAGGAGAGAAATGGGGTGCGTGTGGTGGTTGCACCTTAGGCCCTGTACCTACTTCTGGTGCAGAAGAAAAGAGCAAAGAGATTCTGTTTAAGGAAGCAGGTGGCCTCACCCATGAGGACATCAGGGTGCCGTGAGAAACTGACCACCATAAGGTCCTGACATTTTGGATCCTGGTGTGACTGCATGCTAGAGGGGTTTTGGAAGGATGGATGCCACACAGATTGGCAGAAAAGGGGCTAGGAATTGTATTTCATTTAATCTAAGGGAAAACATTTTAAAATGAATATTTCTTGCATCTTTGAATTTGTGGACTAAGATCCATACTCACATGTGGATAAATGGAATAAAAGTATCAAGCTACTCAGAGGTGGTCTAAAAGATCCTCCTGCTCTCTAATAAGAAGTCCTGTTCTGAGACTTCCCTGGTGGTCCAGTGGTTAAGACTTGGCGTTTCCACTGCAGGGGGCACAGGTTTGATCCCTGGTCAGGAAACTAAGATGCCCACATTCTGAGCAGCCAAAAAACAAAACCTGCTTCAACATCTGAAATGATCCCATTGTAGCTTTTTAAAAATTATGATGATCCTAAAATTACTGAAGGAGGCAATGGTGCAACTGGAAGGATGATTAAATAGGAAGTCAAACACTTGGGCTGTTCCCAGGAACAGGACCAGATGATGAAGGCAGTAGCTGGCCTTCGAAGGTGACCCTTCGGGTGGGTGCTTCTTCGGCCCATTTCCTCTGCCAGGCTCTGAAATAAGGTCAGTGTTGGCAGGCTTCTTGGGTCCTTCTCAAAATCTGTGTGAGGATCTTGGATGGGTATCAAGAGACCTATTCTGCCTCTGGATACCTCGGTTAGAAGGGTGGGGAATGAATGTGATAATAAAGCATGGAGTAGTTGATCAAACCATCCATCACCTACGAGAACAGGGCTCCAAGGAACAGTAATGGGAGGAAGAGGAGCAGGAAGTTGCTGGAGAGGTTAGGACCATGGGTACTATTTGAGGTGGGGCTGGGGGCCACGTGGGGAAATGTGTGGCCACACACAGGCTGTTCAGAACCAACATGGGAGCACCAGCCCCTTGAGTCAAGGAGGGGTTATGCCCTAGTCAGCTTGGGCTGCCACAGCAAAACACTGCAGGCTAGGGGCTTCAACAATAGACATTTATGTCCTCACAGTTCTGGAAGGCTGAAGTCAAGGTCAAGGTGCCAGCATGCTAGGTACTGGTGAGAGCTCTCCTCCTAGCTGCAGATGGCCCATCTTGATGCATAATCACATGACCTTTTCTCCCTGTGTGAGTGGAGAAAGCCAGAGAGTGAGAGCAAGCCAGCTTTTCCTCTTCTTATAAAGCCACCAATCCTGTTGGATTAGGATCCCACCCTTATGACCTTATTTAACTGTAATTCCCCCTTAAAAGCCCTAGCTCTAAATACAGTCACATTGGGGATTAGGCCTTCAATATATGAATTTGGGGAGGACACAATTCAGTCTATAGCAGGCAGAAAGAGAAGGAGGATGGTGAAGGGGGAGCAGAGAACCTATTCTCCAACCCTTCCTCCGGTGACACCTGCTTCTTCAGAAGACTGTCTTCTTTAAGAACAAGGGCAAATCCACTTGGTTTGTCTATAGAATTATGGGAATGTGGAGAAAATACAGTGCTTTTGTTCATGTGAAAGACAAATAATTCGTAAAAATCAATAGTGAATTAGAAGGGAGGACTTGAGTATTCCAAGGCACTGAAGTTCACAAATGTGGGATTAATCACCAACATACCGTGAATCCAGTGGTACCAAATCATACATGATAAAGCTCACAAGCCCTGAAGGCGTGGCCTGCTCATTGACCTACTGGTGGTAAACTTGACTGCTGGTCAAACCAGATGCTTTTACAGTCTCCTTTTTACAGTTCCATATCCAGGTCATCAGGAATAATTTGCAAGTAGGTCACAGATTCATATCTGTTGCTGAAGTCAAATTACTGGCCAAGAGGACTGTGGGCCAGGGGAAGTTTTGCCTAGTCCATTGTGTAAGGGTGTTGCTATCAGAGTCTGAAAATAGGCCACCAGCTGAGATTTGACAAGCTGAGGTGCTGGAACTGTGATTCCAATTTGGAGTCATTTGTCACTTGCAACTTCATTAAAATACAACTTGCGGACTCTCTTAGCTGAAAATTGACAAAATACTCCTCACTTTGCCAGAAGGTAGGTCTTCATTCTTTTGAGGGAAGATGATTACTAAAAGCAATATTTGTAGCTTATGTTGGGTGAAGGTAAATGTGACACCACAAATAGGATAATATTCCTACTGTAAATTATGTAGAAATGGAATTAAAAGCTTTTATTCATTTCATGCATGTAATTGAGGTCATAGACTCATGCTGTCCCCAAATAAATATTTCAAGGGCAAAAGTGAAATAGTACCCTGGGAGTCTAATTGCTCCTCTTTGAAATAACTGTCATATAATCTCTCTTTACCTCTCTATTAGGTGGGCTTTATTTGAGTGGATGGAGAGATGGCTTGTTTCTGTTTGGGCAGAGGTCTGCAGACCAGATGACGGGTAATACCGGGACTCAGGTGTTTATAACTCATTCATTTTCCCGCTTTTAATTAAATTGCAATAACCAGAGGCCTATAGTAACTATAACTTCATAAATTAACCACATAAAAATAAAACAATCCTTGCCAAAAAAAAAATAAGCAAGATGAAAAGACAAATGACAAGCTAGACACAATTATTGCAACTTATGTCACAAAGAGCTAATTTCTTGAATGCCTACATCATTCAAGGTAGTTAATGTTCTAAAAAGTCACTGTGAACACCATCTTAGCAAATCCTGAGCCATTGCTCCTGGGGAAACACAGGAGTCGTTTCCTGATAGCTTTTGGTCACAACATTTTTGTCAACCAATCAATATATAAGCTAACCTGTTTTATGTGTGTTTCTGTTTAAAAACACCTTATTTAATATACTCACAGCCAACAGCATTATAACTCACGCCTGAATGAAGCTTGTCAAACACACACATTTTATCCATAGGGCACTTCACAGCCGTCTTGCTCTAAGGAACACTAGACAGACCTTAGCACTGCATTTGGGGGGCCATTTTAAATAGCCAAATCACCAACTAAAAAACACAAAGATGTAAAAGTGCGGCATTAAGTAGACCATGAAAAGGACATTTTTTATTGTATGGGAGCTGAAACAAGAAGGCAGGGCACAGCCTTGCTTGACCTCAGCTGTGCACATTGGGTGACAGATTTTTCCCCTCTGTGCGTATCTGTGAATGAACACAAAAGCACGTTGAGTATTGATTTGGGGATTACAAAAAACTTTTAACAAGGGGATGAATTCACCAATCTGGAATTCATAAGTGAGATCTATTATATATATAAAGAGTTTATAAAAATCAATAAGAAAAAGACCAGCTGCCCAATAGAAAATGGGCAAAGGCCATGAAGAGAGTAGGAAACACAAATGACTCCTAAATGTATGAAAAGGTGCTCAATATCTCTCATATTAAAAGAAATGCAAATTAAATTAAAATTACATTGAGATGTCATTTTTAAATCTGTCAGATTAGTGAGGATGGAAATTTTTGTTAAAATACTGTGCTAGAGAGGCTGTGAGGGCATAAGTACTCTCGTATTCTGCCTGTGGGGGTGTAAAATGATATGATATTAAATACGAGATCACTTGTTCCTTCACCTGCCAATTCCATTTCCAAGAATTCATTCCATAGATGTATTTGTATCTGTGCAAAATGACACACATACAATGCTATTCACTGCAGCATTGTTTATAAAGGGAAAAGTCTTGATAATCTAAATCAATAACTCTCTGGTTAAAGGAATGGAACTTACGTTGAAATGCTGGTTTATGCCCTTCTGCATATAAAGATTCCCATATTACTCTTATAAAGGAAAATTCTCTTCCCTTTCCCTTCTTCCTTTCTGGTTACTGTCATATCTTATTATTCTACCTTCTTTTCTCACCCAAGATGCCTGAACACAGGTCTCTGCATCCTGCCTCCTTCCTCCTTTCCCTCCTTACTGGGGAATTCCCAGGCCCCTGGGATCCACAGTCCTGCTCTTTGGAAACTGCTCTGACAGAGGTAATCAATGTCTCCTCTGATGTTGCAGTCAATGGATGAGTTTCAACCATTATCTTAAAAGATTTCTTCTTAGCGTCACACTCTTAACTAGTCCATTCTTTCCTCTTAAGGTCCCCACTTCTGCTACGTGGGCGGCATGACTCCACTGTTTCACTCCTACTTCTTGGTTACCCCTTGTCAGCCCCCATTTTTCCTTTAATCCATTAAACACTCGTGTTCTGGGGAATACACCAGCTCCCCACAGCTCTTCTCATCCCAGTTTTTTCCTTTGAAAATCAATTCAAAGAGTTTTGACAAATGTCTACACTCATGAATCCACCACTACAGTCCGGAAGCAGAACCATCCAACAATGTTTCTATTGCTGCGTATTCCTCCATCTGATCCGTGACTCCAGCAACCAGTGAAATTCACGTTTGGTCACTACTAATGTTTGTGATTTCTAGAACTTTATATCAGTAGAATCATACACTATGCACTCTTTTGTTTCTGTCTACTTTCACCCAATATAATGTTTTGATTTATATTGTTTTTGTGTATCAGTAGTTGGTTTCTTTTTATGGTGGAGAACTACTTCATTGTATGGATATGCCACATTTTGTTTCTCCGTACATCTCCTGATGGCCATTTACGTTTTCTAAAGCCTGTTAGGATATTTTTTTCAAATCTTGTTCTTAGTGCCATCTGCTAATCTTTTCATTCATCTTTTGTCATTTACTATATTACTTGGATATGTAGTTACTTTATGTGCTACAAAAAAACCAAAAATATGATGAAAAATATATAAAGGACATGTATAATTACTTAGGAATAAATTTTTTCTAGTTTTTAATGATTTGAGGAATACCTCGTTTTATTGCACTTTGCTTTACTGGACTTCACAGATAATTGCGGTTTTTCACAAATTGAAGGTTTACGGCAACTCTCTGTTAGGCAAGTCAACCAGTGCCATATTTCCAACAGCATTTGCTTAGTTTGTGTCTCTGTGTCACATTTTGGTAATTCTCACAATATTTCAAACTTTTTAATTATTATTATATTTGTTATGGTGATCTGTGATCAGTGATCTTTGTTGTTACTACTTCAACTCACTGAAGGCTTAGATGATGGTTAGCACTTTAAAGCAATAAAGTATTTTTTAAGTAAGCCATGTACATTTTTTTTAGACATAATGCTATTGCACACTTAATAGACTACAGTGTAGTGTAAACAGCTTTTATATACACTAGGAAACCTAAAAATTCTTGTAACACGCTTTATTGTGATATTTGCTTTATTGAGGTGGTCTGGAATCTAAACCATGATATTTCCAAGGTATGCTTGTATTTCCCAAAGGAAATTGCTTCAATTAAGAATGTGTAATCTTTTCCTCCAGAGGTCACTTTTATCTCTGGGTTATTTTGTCACTTTGATGGCAGCAACAATGAAGATTTCTGTAGAAATACATGCTGACATATAAGTAAACCAGAAGCCTCTGACAAAGCTCTTCCTTGATTCGAAGAAATGGTACAAAACATTTACAGGAATTTCAGTTATAAAGGTTTATAAATGAAGTGTATGGTTGTCTGTTACCCAATTGAAATGTAAGCTCTTGGAGACTTTTATTAGTTTTTTTTTTAACCAATTGAAATGTAAGCTCTTGGAGACTTTCATTAGTTTTTTTTAAGTGACAATCATCTCTTCTCACCCTGTTGTTGTTTCCTAAACAACCTTGGCTACTTTCCTAGCTTTATTAACTACCGACATGTGAACAGTTCCTAAACCTCATCTCCAGCGGTGAATCCTCTACCCCATGCATATATTAATATTTTATGTCTCCACTTGGGTGCAATATAGGAACACGTCTGAACTGAATACAACGCCTCTAATATCCTCAGTTCCATTATTGTTCTCTTCCTGTGTTTGAATTTATCCATTTGCGCACACCCCCAACTCACCCTAAGCCACATGTGGTCAATCGTTAAGTCTTTCCAAGAATGTTCTGACTTTGCATCAGTCATGGTCCCAGCAGGAAACTGATGGCTTGCTCACATGGTGTAATTAAAGGGTGTAAAAACCACTGTGTAAAGGAGCAGTTCCCCTTGGTTTGGGGAAACCAACAAGGATGGAGCCATGCACAGCAGAGAGCACCTTCCACCCTGGTCCTGAAGGGTACAGAGAGGGGGCAGTGAACAGGACCCCCAGAAAGTGGGGGGACAGAGGAGACTGCCCGATAGGGGCTGTGATGTCCTGGGGAGGGAAGCAGGGAAGCAAATTCTCAGACCTCACTTCATTTTCTCTCTTCTCTTGGTGCCTCCTACAGGAAGAAACCACTGGAAGCAAGCAGACAGGGGTCAGTGGATGTAGTCCGATAGCTCAGGCTTCTAGGTCAGTGAGCAAAGTGGAGCGGCCTGGAGAGCAGACCTGGAGAGCCAGACAGAAAACATCCAGCACAGACTCCTTCTGCAGGGATGCAGCAGACAGCTGTTACTATTTATATTAGGGTTTTACTGACCTTGATGTAATTAGTGCATGTTGCCTTTCTCATTCTTTCTATCCTATTCTCTTTGGTTCTGGTTTTCTCCCACTTTTCTTCTAAACTGGCTTTCTGCCTCCGACTAGCACATACTTCCCAAGAGTTTTAGCATCCACTCGGCATGTGGCAGGGGTCCTGCTCTCTGGGGCACAGTGGCACTATGTGTTGGTTGAAGCTGTATATTTCCCTCAGCAAAGGTCGGTTTCCTGGCAAACTTCCACCAGGGGAGTTATCTTCCCATAAGACTCTTGAGAATATCCCTATATTGTTGGTGACCTGAAATGGATAGATAATCAGGAAAGGGGGAGGTGAGGATTTTGTTTAGAAGCTGTGATTTCCTAATAATGTCTCGGTGTGACTAAACATCTTGTCTACAAACTTTCATCAATTTGGAGACAAGAAAACATAATATATCTTATTTTGAGAAATTCCACACAAAAGAGCCCTTCTGCTTATCGTATTTCTTCGTTTCTTCACTTTAAGGTGTCCTATTATGTTCTTCTGAGGAGGTGCAACTAGCAAACAAGACCTCTCCTTTCAATTCTTTGCAGTCTGGTATTTGTGAGTTTTAAAAGACTGGTAAATAATTCGGGAATATTCTATAGAAAAGGAGACCGTTTATCACACACAGCTATTTCCTTGGGGAAATGTCACCTCCTCCATCCACAAGGTCCTTGTCAGGACATCTTTCATGAGCTCCACGGTCAACTTCCCGAGGCTGGGACAGTCATAAAGTCTCATTCCTCTCATGACATGATTGGGGGAGGGGTGGCTTATGACCCCCCCCCCCCCCAAGGACCAATAAGATCCTTCCCTGGATTGATAGAAACTCTTAAAAGAAAGAAGTTCCTTTTCATCTGGGGTTGTTCAGCTGGGTTGGTGTGACTCTGGAGCAGCTGTTTGCAATCAGGCTCTTATTTGCAAGCAGTAGAAACCCACTCTGGATAATTTAAGCAGAAAAGACATTTAGGAAAATGTCACTGGGTATCAGAAAGAATCCCTAGGATGGCTGGAGAATCAGGTACTGTTGCCAATAACTGGGAATATGGCCCCCAATTATGCCCCAGGACAGGTCCGGTGAGGACACCATTGCCACTGCGGCTGAGCCCCAAGGTCTCCAGACTGCAGAGCCGACACTGAGCACAGGACCCCAAGACCACCAGAAATGTGAGCTCCTCAGGGAGAAGCCCACTCCATGTTCCTGCTCTTCTTTCTTCTCTCTTTCTTTGCTTTTTCTGTGTCTAGTTCCAAATGTAGGACGGCTGTGTTTGGTCAGTGTCACCTGGGTTACATGCCTGAGCCCCAGCTGCAAAGGCGTTTGGGAAATGAAGCATCTGACATCATCAGTTTCTGCAAAGGGAGGGCATGTGCCCCGCTGAGACTCAGGACGTGGGAAGGTCCCTAAAGTGAGAGGAGTTCCAGATGCTATGGAACAAAAGTCACGGGACAAGCAGTCTGCAGAACTCAGCCTAGGTAGAGAGGGAAGAAGAGCCAAGAAATAGAGAGACAGACAAAACCCAGATGACATGATTGAAGCCTCTGACTCTAGATGTGCTTCAGCCTTTAAAAAAAAAACAACAAACCCTGGCCTATTTATGTTAGCCGATGAATTCTTCTTTTGGCCTAAGTTACAAACTCCCTTTTGAGTTGAGCATCTGTCACTCGTCAACAAGAACCTCCTGCCGTATATGGTGCTGCTTTCTTATTAGTGTCGAAATCATATTCTTGCCTCTTTATTGGGGCATTTTTCCTGAGTTTCCTCTGCCAGCACCTTCTGAATACACTTGATTTCTTGGCCTATGGGCAGGCCTGGGGGGAGGAGGAGGGAAATTACCCTGCCCGCCAGCCAGCCCCCTTGTGGGGGTGTCTGCCTCATCTGGGGACATGCTCCCTCCCATTCAATCCCCCAGCTTTTCTCTCACTTTTCTTCAGTCTCCCGGAGCTGCCACTGGAGGCTGTCAGCCAGCTGCACTGATGGGAGACTCCTCCTTGAAGGGAGACCCAGCAGCACCTGTCCCGGTGAGGGTGCATGGAATTGTGGATGTCTTTCTTGCTGCCTCATGAGGACACCTGACCCAGCAGTGATGCTAACGCAGAGGACAGAAGCCCCTTGGTGAGTTGAATGAAGAGCATTAAGGACAGTGTTTGAGGTCCTGGATCCAGCCATGCTTGAAATCCATTCTTGGGCTCTTCTGTTGCATTAACCAATAAAGTCTTTCCTTTTCCTTAAAAAAAAAAAAAAGAATATTATTCTCAGCTGGCGAGCCTGTGAGAGCCATGCTCTGTGTCCAGTTGCAGGATCAAGATGCCCAGTTTGTCTCTAAAATGTGTGGGTTTGTTCAGGGGTCTGTCTGTAAGCACAGGACCAGGAGTCAGATCCTTCCCCTCCAGGAACTGGCATATCTGGGCCCTGTGGAACTAGTTTTTGAGTGTAGGATGCACCCCAAAGATTTATCTTCTGGAGGAGTGCATGTCTTGGAGCTGTGCCCTCAGACTCCAGGGCAGACCTCTTGCTGCAGTTCCCCCTTCATCCTCTGGTCCCCCTACTTCTTGGGCTTGCCCTGGTCACAAGGGACCTTGTAACAGGGAAGAGCTAAATCAGACTCCACGTTGGATCTGTTTCTTTGACTTTAACCTTTGCTTTTCGTTGCTTTTGTTATTATAATCATACATAATGGCCTGCCTCAGGGAACCCTGCCCACCTGTTAGTGCCTGCAAGAAAAAAGAAACTAACACATCCTCTCACAGAGGCTTGTCATTCCAGGAGATGTTTTGTTTTGCAAAAGGTCATTCCTTTTACTTTACTTCCTCACCACCTCTCCCTCTCTGATTCTATGAAAGAAACTGGCATCCAGACCCAGATAAGATGGTTTTTCAGAGACACTAGTCTGCCATCTTCTCAGTCTGCTGGCTTTCTGAATAAAGTCGTATTCCTTGCCTCAACACCTCATCTCCGATTCACTGGCCTGTCATGCAGCGAGGGGAGCAAGCTTGGATTCGGTAACAGTGTCACCTCAGCTTCACAGAGCAGGATGGGGGTGAGGGCTGGACACTCCTTCCTGTCTGTGTGATGCCTTCCCTTCTCTGATGGCACTGGGGGTGAGGCCTTGAGACCTTTGGTCCAGGAGAAGTGGGTGAAAGGTAAAGGAATTTAGGGAACAAAACGGGGGAAGTCTAATATCTCCTTGGCCTTCCAGAATGTAGACCTTCCTCCTGGATGCCTGAGACACCCTGTGGAGAGCCTGGCTCCCTCATCCCATCTACCTGGGAGGCTGGAGAGCAGATTCTGTACATATCCAGCATGTCTGGGGTTTCTGAGAACTGGCCCCTCAACCCCAACTGTCCCTTCCTAGGGAACTGTGATAAATTTCGGACTGCCAGGAGCTGGCGAACGGGCAGAAGAGGGAAGGACAGGGTAAACCTAAGCTGGGCTGGCCTCTCCTCACTCGCTGGACCCCGAGGCACCTGAGCCCTGCCACACATGTGAGCTGATGAGGCCTTTTGTTGTCAGGAAGCAGCTGGTGGGCTATGATGCAGCCGAGCCAAAGCCAAACGACTCTTAAGACATCCCTTAGCACAGGGAACTCTGTTCAATACTCTGTAATAACCTCAATGGGAAAGGAACTTGAAAAAGAATAGGTAGATGTATATGTATAACTGAATCACTTTGCTGTACACCTGAAACTAACACAACATTGTTAATCAACTATACTCCAATATAAAATAAAAATTAAAAAAATTAAATAAAATAAAAAGAAAAGACATCCCTTATCTTACCCCACCTTGGCGTCCGCTTTTAGACTCTAAATCCTTTCTCTGTTTTTGTATTTGCAGTGAATCTACTGAGTAAATAGCAGATGCTAAGAACTGAGTGATGATATGTTTTTAACTCTTCAAACATGGGGATGGCATCTAACTTCTCTCAAAGCCTCCAAACTCTGGGCTATCACACACTTGTTGGCTGCATTTCCCTTTGAACCTAGAAAGTTTTCAGCAGAGGTCGTGGTCAGCAGGTGGTGTGGAGCCCGCAGAAAGTGAAAGCAGGTTTTGACAACGACCTTTCCATTCTTTTTCTTTTTTACATTTTTTTTAAATTGGGGTATAGTTGTTTTACAATGTTGTGTTCGTTTCTACTGTACATCGAAGTGGAGTTCCCTGTGCTACACAGCAGGTTCTTATTAGTTATATATTTTATACATATTAGTGTATATATGTCAATCCCAATCTCCCAGTTCATCCTCCCACCCCCGCTTTCCCCCTGACCTTTCCATTCTCTAAGACTTTTCCTTTGCCCATAAAAAAATTGTAGATTAACCTGATAGCAATATGTAAATCAGCTGTCTGCTTCCTCTCATTTTCATCCATTGCTCTGCAAAACCCATCCTTCCTCTGGAAATGGAAGGAACTGATGTAATTGTTCTCTGCCGAGGACAATGTAGGGATTTGGGCTCCTTGCCAAGTATGTTTCCTGCCAGGCCCACTCCTTCACTCGGTTTCGGTTTAATTATGAGCGATTGTTTGGGCTGTGATGTGAAGAAATATTAAAGAATGGAACAAAAAGAAGAGCAGAGTTCAGAATATCCTGCTGTAACTGATTCATGGTTTGGCAAGAACTCTTCACTAGATTTTATGCTTCAGCCTTGTGATGGGATCCTAGGGAGCAACCTTGCCATATAAGCACATAAAGCCCAATTCTCTGGTTTATTTTGAAAAGGGCCAAGGGGAAGCATTTGAGAAATGCAGGAATAACATCAGCCAGCCACGGGGTGAAGTTCTGTGTTAGTCATGGGCAGTGCCCTCCTCCGAGGGACTGAGGTTATTTCAGACTGGACATTCGCACCACCTATATTTAGCTGGTGTGTCACATTTTACTACTTAGTTTTCATATATTTGACAAATCTCCCATTTTGCAGGAAGGCTCTGATCAGTTCTCATGGTTTGTGCTCAGGGAGGGACGTGGAGCTGAGCCCTGGGAGGAAGGTGGGGACAGAGGCTTTTATTCCAGATCTGGGGCTGAATCAGGCAGCCCCGAAGCAGAAGCATCAAGTGACCCCTGATGGGAGAGGGGATGTGGGGCGAGACAGTCTGAGGTCAGACCACAGGGGCATTTATTATTTCTGTTTGTTGATTAATAAAGTAAAAGACTGTGAATGAAACATGTCACCTGCCATATCAGTAAACAAAGGATGTTGCAGCCATCAAGCCATCACATTATAGCCACCCCCACAGTAAGCCCTGAGAGGGAAATCAGGATGGACACAGGATGCCCGACATCAAACCCTCAGACACTGTAGCTGCCCCCTCCCCAAAGGTGCACCTGGGGGGACTCAGGATGAGAAGGCACAGGATACTGGCCCCAGATAGCTGAGGTACGTACCAAAGGAATGATTTCAGTGAGCCCAAACTCTTGCGTCTTCCCAAACATAGAAAAGCGCTAAGTTCCTTAACTTGAGATGTCTGGTTTCCTTTAATTAACAGTCATCTTTTGATGTTCCGACTACCTGATTTTTGTTGCAAAAACTCCTGTATGTTCTGGCTCATCCTACCTCTTCGGAGCCGTCCCTCAGAGCTATTGGAGAGGCTGCCTCCCGGGCTTGAGGTCCTTAGAAAGTCCTCCAAATAAAATGTAATTCTCAACTTTTAGGTTGTGCCTTCTTTTTGGTTAACGAGGCAAATACAGAAAAGCATAAAAAGAAATTTCAAATTGCCTTGTCCCCCACCGCCTGGAGATAACACCTGCAAACTTCAAGGCTTTCTCTGTGCATAGATTTGTGAATAATTACAAACATTTAACTAAACTGTTTTGTAAAATACTTTTTCAATTAAAATATATCATGAGCATCTCCTTTGTTATTCATTCAAAGGAGGCAAGCTTTAGTGAGTGGAGATGATTGAATTTAATAGCTGTACAAGCACTCTGAGAGTTAGGTTTTGTGTAAATGTATATTGTGTTTTTATTTATTTTTAACTTTATTTTATATTGGAGTATAGTTGATTAACAGTGTTGTAATAGTTTCAGATTGTGGTTGTTTAAATTGTGTATTTGAAGATCACTGAGGTTGAGCAAATTTTTTTCGTATTTATGGCCATTTATGTAATTCTTTGGTGAACTACCTAGTCATATCTTTGTCCATATTTCTATTGGGGGAGCTTGGATTCATCTTAATCGATTGGAAAGATCTCTCTCTGTTTAACATATTAACACATATTTTGCAGTTTTTTGCCTTCTTATTTTGTTCAGTGTTTTTATTTTTTTATTTTTTTTTTTTATTTTTTTTTTTTTTTTGCGGTACGCGGGCCTCTCACTGCTGTGGCCTCTCCCGTTGCGGAGCACAGGCTCCGGATGTTCAGGCTCAGCGGCCATGTCTCACGGGCCCAGCCACTCCGCGGCACGTGGGATCTTCCCAGACTGGGGCACGAACCCGCGTCCCCTGCATCGGCAGGCGGACTCTCAACCACTGCGCCACCAGGGAAGCCCAGTGTTTTTATTTTTAATTAGGAAGATTTACAACTGTATGCGGTCACATACATTGGATTTTTTTTTTTTTTCCTTTATCTTTTCTTCTGCTTTTATGCCCAGAAAAGCTCTGGGCCCTGAGAGTGTGTACTTTTCACCCACTTTCTTCCAGTTTTTCCACAGACACAATTTTACATTCAACTCCCTCTTACATCTGGAATTCCTTTTGCTGTGTGATATCAGGATGGCTTTGAATTGTCCTTGCCTTTGTGGAATATTCTTTTCTGTCTTGAATTGATTTACATCTGTTCTCATACCATGACCACAGTGGTTGAACTCTTATAAATTTATAATGTGCTTTCATATCTGAGGAGAAGTATTCCCTCTGTTTTACTATTGTTTTGGAATTTGCTTGACTGTTTATGCCAGTTGAGCTTCTTTTGATAAATTTTGTCAAATTTCCTTTGGAAAATTTTCCTCTTCAGGAACATAATGTTTCTCTCCATTCCTTATATTCTTCCTTGATATTTTTGTAGTTTTTCTCACCCACATCTTAACACAGGTAGTCTGTGGGGAAAAAACAAACAAAAAATTAATTTAGTGTTAAAAAAAACCAGCTTTGGGTACAATAGAATGCAATAGCTGATAATTTCTTATTCTACAGGCCACTTATGCGCTATTGAGGTATTCTGAGCCCTCGTAGAGAAGAATGATTTCTAATATCTGAATATGGCACAGCAGGAGTTTTAAAGGATTTTTCTTTTTACCAAATGTGTCAAACAAGATCAGATATTTAAAGCCCTCTATACTTCATTGTGTTTACTGGAAAATTTTAATAAGCTTTCATGTTATGATCTTACATATCCAGTGAGAAAATGAAGATAATCCTTCTATTAACGGATTATCCCTTCTTCACAAAGCCATCAATGATTAAAATAATTTTTTAACTTAAAGAATGTTTCAATTGAATCAAAGTGTCTAGTAAATAAATATGACTGAAGCAACTGCTTCTTGATGTTCAGCTCAATAGATATTCTGGAGTTATAATTAGTGCTTGCTTGCATTGACTTCTAAGCGATTTGTACTCAACCTGGTTTGTTTCCAAAGATGGAAGAAAATACTGTGCTGCCCATTCTACAGCAAGGGATGTACAAGATTTGTACTAGAGGATGTTGACATGCTTCCACCCAAATAGTTACAGGTAAGTGAAATGAATGGTAAACCAGCACATATTTGAAGACTATTGTGGGGGATGAGAATCAGGTACCATTGAGAATTTGTCTTCCTCAGCACTGTTGAGAATAGGAACAGGAAATGCCCCAGGTGACACTTGCTGTTAGGGAATTAATGTTAGGAAGAGACCTTGAAGCTTTGTTCCCAAGAAATATAAACAAACTTTCCCTGGCAGGTGAAGGCAGATCATTCTGAAACAAAGGAAGGTGTGAATGAACTTTGATGGGAGTGAGAAGAGAGTATGGAGTGAGAACCTGGTTCCAAGTATGACCACTGGGACTCTTAATCATGTGACAAAGTGGTTGCTGCCCTGCATGTCCGCTTCCACATCTTCACCTAGAGTCCTTTCAGCCACAGAAAAATCAGACCATTTAGTCTTTAGCTTTTTCCACTGCCACGAGTAAAGTTGTACCAACGTGCATCTCATCATCCATCTAAAATCACTGTAAAAATGACATTTTAGGGGCTTCCCTGGTGGCGCAGTGGTTGGGAGTCTGCCTGCCGATGCAGAGAGCGCGGGTTCGTGCCCCGGTCCGGGAGGATCCCTCGTGCCGCGGAGCGGCTGGGCCCGTGGGCCGTGGCCGCTGGGCCTGCGCGTCCGGAGCCTGTGCTCCGCAACGGGAGAGGCCACAGCAGTGAGAGGCCCGCATACAGCAAAAAAAAAAAAACAAAAAACAAACAAACAAAAAATGACATTTTAAGGCTTCCCTGGTGGCGCAGTGGTTGAGAGTCCACCTGCCGATGCAGGGGACACGGGTTCGTGCCCCGGTCTGGGAGGATCCCACATGCCGCGGAGCGGCTGCGCCCGTGAGCCATGGCCGCTGGGCCTGCGCGTCCGGAGCCTGTGCTCCGCAACAGGAGAGGCCACAACAGTGAGAGGCCCGTGTACCGCAAAAAAGAAAAAAAAAAAAAAATGACATTTTATCTCTTTGTGATGAATCTACATACCTACAGGACGTCCCTTTAGTGTCTATAGATGCAGAGATTTCAAATTTGATTTTTATCTAGTCCATGAATCATAAATTATAGTTAAACAAATAAGGGAATAATTGTAAAGGGTGAGTTTCTTCTAAAATTATTGATCTTAATGTTTAGAGTCATTTATAAAGTATGAAAATACAAATACTCTGCACATACCAGCCCACCCTCACCTTGTTGAGTCATAGGAGAGATGGTTGAGCAGTTCCTGATCAGAGTACTGAGATTAGTACAAATTTGAAATGCTTGATTTCACTGAATAGTGTTTTAGCTAAAGCAATTATACTCAAATGCTCATGGGTATTATGATACACAGTTAAGAATTATTTCACTCCCAAGTAGTAGAGAACTGGATGAATGGGCTTACATAGTGAGGACATTTATTATCTCATATAACAAGAGGTCCAGAGGAGATGCCTCAGAGCAGGCTGGTTCCCTGGCTTCATGCCCTGGAGTCTTCCTCTCTGCTCTGGCCTCAGTGTGTTGGGAGGGGTTGAGCATCTCCCCTCACTGTCTCAAAGCATCATTTCCAGACACAAAATTATCCTGTGGAAGAATATGACTGTTTTCTCTTATTTCTGTTTTTTGAGAGGGTGGAAAATGTTTCCAGAAGTCCCCAGAAGACTTGCCCTCACATCGCATTGGCCAGATCCAGGCCATGTACCTACCCCTAAATGAATCACTGACCAGGGAAGTAATATGACCATTGTGGGTTTAGGCTAATCAGGGTTTACACTCTGAATTACATGGGGGATGAACAAGCAGACGAAATTGGGGTTATACCAGCAAGAAGGAAGGAAGAGGCTGTTGACTGGACAACCAGCATTAGAAAGTGATTTCCCATATACCACACATGCAGGATAATCAAGGAATAATGGCATTTTCAATCAGTTTTAAATATTTTAATATTGACTGAAGTAAAAAGGGAAAGCTACTAAAATTACATGTTTCTGATGTGCCGTTAAAATTTGTATTTATTTGGGAGCTCACAGAGACCTTACATCTTGAAATTTTAAGTTCCTAATCTAGGTGTATCTTTGAGAAATTATAT
The DNA here is from genome assembly GCF_949987515.2 of Delphinus delphis. Lineage (NCBI taxonomy): Eukaryota > Metazoa > Chordata > Mammalia > Artiodactyla > Delphinidae > Delphinus > Delphinus delphis. Next base: position 43,615,916 of record NC_082692.2, on the reverse strand, counting down.
TTTTTTGCTAAGTAAATTAAGGTAGAGTGTATACAAGTGCATTTTTAACAGTACAAAGAACACCCCCAGACCTTAGAAGTGCCTTTAGTCCGTCGTGGTTCTCCTTCTAAGCACAAATTGGCCCAGTGGGAATGAAACCTCTTACAAACTATTGCTTCCTCAATTGCTAAACTCACTGTGCTCTTTTTCTTGCCATGAAACAATTTTCCACTCATGGTACTGTGGAAACACTCATCTGGAAGAAACCTGCGTTTGTCCCTTTGAGAGGTGCTGGTCTCGAGTTCAAACCAATTCCCATCAACCTAATTGCTCCTGCCCCATGGCCTCAGGAGTAAAGAATTTTCCCTTTGTTTGCAACCTGATGGAGGGGCAGGGCTCCCAAGATGTATTGTTTGCAAGAGAAGAGAGAAATATGACTATACAGGACATCCTCTTCTTGGTTTAGTTGCTTTTCTGGCACTGCTGGGTTCTACATTTGGATGTTGCTGCATTTTACAAAACATATTTCTTTTCAAATGGGAGCAGCCCATGCTCACTCAGCTTCTGAGCCATTGACATGATCTCAACCAGACACACGTCAGATTTTCCTGTTGTAAGACTTGGCCTTCAAAGCTAAAAGCCTGCCCCTGCACAGGCCCAGAAGTCTCCTCGATTTGCAGAGGAGGTGTCATGGGAGAAATGAGCCTGCACAGGCTCAGCTGTGGAAGGCTAGGCTGTACTCAGGGTTTCATCTGTGAGTCAGACTGTCCCACCTTTTAGTCCTTTTTCATTTCCACATTTCCTCCTATTGCAGTTTTCCTATCTTTCATCCTTTTTAAAAAATCCCTTTCATTCTATCCAAATGTAATCTCAGAAAAGGAATCCAATAAACTCAATAACATACAAAGTAAATGCTACAAGGTTAGAAACACATTTGCATTCATCCTTCCCTTGAATTTTCTATTGAGACAAACCTTTAAGTCAAAGGATACATTTCCAATTGTGACATTTTTGTCTTCAAAAAAAGGCAGTAGAAAGCTTTTCTTTCTTTCCTGTTTTCTTGTTTTTCTTATTTGAGGAGTTGGAATTTTTCCTGGGCACCCTGAAATCCTCCCATATACTGAGGTGTCTTCCGAGTATGAGAGAGGGGGCTGTGAGGAAGTGAAAACAGACTGGGAAATAAATGATTGTTAAGATGATGTAAAGGTTCAGAGTCCAATCCTCAGATCAATGAAACTGCTCTATGGCAACCCAGCTCCCCACCCTCCCCACCTGTGAGGCTTTGACAAATGAGGACCATGAGAGCATTTTACTGCCACGTTGGGACTCATGGGCTTATAACTTTGGGTGATCCTTTGACTTTATTAGCAAACTAGACTATTGGGGATAAAGTTTAGATTAGGAATATGTTAGAAAATCCTAAACACTGTATTTATGTCTTACCTACAGCCAAAGTAGAGTGGTGGCAGCTTACATTAAAGAAGATGTGGTACATATATACAATGGAATATTACTCAGCCATAAAGAAGTATGAAACAATGCCATTTGCAGCAATGTGGATGGACTTAGAGATTATCATACTAAGTGAGGTAAGCCAGACAGAGAAAGGAAAATACCATATGATATCACTTATATGTGGAATCTAAAGTATGACACAACGAACTTATTTACAAAACAGAAATAAACTCACAGACATAGAAAACAAACTTATGGTTACCAAAGGGGAAGGAGAGGGGAGTGATAAATTGGGAGTTTGGGATTAAAATATACACACTACTATATATAAAATAGATAACCAACAAGGACCTACTGTATAGCACAGGGAACTATACTCAATATCTTGTAATAACCTATAATGGAAGAGAATGTAAAAAAGAATATATATATTTGTATATATATGTATAACCGAATCACTTTGCTCTACACCTGAAACTAACACAACATTGTAAATCAACTATATTTCAACAAAAATTAAAACAAATCTCAAGCAATAAAATAGCAAAACCATTAAAACAAGAGAAAAAAAAGATTCAAGAAAAAGAAGTTAAAGCGTAAGAGTTGTTTTATACCAGAAAATTATTTATATTAAACTATTCTTTGGAGCATAAAAATTAGTGCTGACCTTAGACTCAAGAAGCAGGTAAGGGGTATACAGTTCTCATGATCTTCCTTGATAATCCATCAAGAGGGAAAAAGAAAGCCTAGCTCTCAACTCAGGAAGGAATCTATCATGTAGGATTTTATATGGGGAACTGAACATACAGAAGAAAAGATGATTTATTCCTGGAGAGTCATTTTTGTCAAATGTGGATAGCTATTTAAAATATTAAGAGATTTGGAAAGTTTGGGGACAAAGAGTTTTATGGTGAGCTGCAATTGGTTTTTCCTGATAGATTTGACTCCTGAGATTAAAGGAGGTAACGGAATCTCTTTTTTTGCGATACGCGGGCCTCTCGCTGCCGTGGCCTCTCCCGCTGCGGAGCACAGACTCCGGACGCACAGGCTCAGCAGCCATGGCTCACGGGCACAGCCGCTCCGCGGCATGTGGGATCCTCCCAGACCGGGGCACGAACCTGCGTCCCCTGCATCAGCAGGCGGACTCTCAACCACTGCGCCACCAGGGAAGCCCCTAACGGGATCTATTTTAAGAACCTCAAAAAATGTTTTCTGGAATGTTGCCCAGGCGCAAGGTTCTGGAGAGATGCCCCGAGCACCCCGGCATCCTCTCTTGGGGAAAAGGATTTTACACAACCCCATGGGGCTGTTCAAGTATTCAATTTGCCAGCGACTCAGAAACAAAAATGGAATCAAATGCTTTCTTGAAACTTATATAGTCCCTCTCGTATAAGCCTGAAAAGGTGCCCAATAATAGCTATGGTAAACAATTGTGCCCTGGGCATGAGAGAGCAGACCGCTTGGATTTCTGAATCTTTTTTTTCTGGGCTCTTGAAAGAGAGAGATAACGTCTAGCAAATTGGGTAGAGTAAGTTCAGAGCTGCTTTTGCTGTGTAATCTTTACTCAGGGAAAGCAAATTGTAGCCCCAAAGCCATCCAAGAGAAACTGAGAGGCACCCAGCTCAACTGTCTGAGAACTGGGCAAGGCTTGTGATGGGAAAGCAATGCAGCACAAAGCCCTTTCACCTGCTACCCTGTGATGCAGATGGTTTGCTATGGACCGAGATAAGTTGGATTTATGGGAGGGGTCTCCCCAAAGGGTCTAGCACACAATCCCCTCTCCTGGTCAAACAGGAAAGTCATTCATCTGTAAACAACATCCAGGAGAAAATGGCCCTTGAAGATGGTATCTGGGCAAAAGCATTGTGTGCTGGTGAAAGAAACTCCTTGTTTCCATAGAGGTGGAGGAATCATTGAGGCTTCTAATTCTCGTCTGCCTCTTTTCTGAAAGGTCACTGCCTAGATTTTCTCATTTACAGCACCTGACACGGCTACTTCTGCCAGGATTCATTAGTACCATCTCGATGATTCCCTTTGCCAATTAGAAAGAATTTCACCTTAATGAGGGTCTGGGACACTAAACGACTCAACATTGCCAGCTCAAGTGACAACTGGGAGAGACATGCACATTGTCAAAGACATAGATGTTTGTTTTTCCCAATCTAATGAAATCATACAGCCTCATTATGCTCATAATGCATTTATCTTGGCAGCCAACCAAGGGAATGCTTGTTGATTACATCAGCCATCAACTCAGATGTTCAATACAAGCTCCGAGTTAGGCCAGGTCAGTACAGTTCAAAAGATCTGCACTGGCCAGTAATTACCTTCCTTTTGATCTAATTACTGTTCTGACTTGTCAACTACTAGGATATGGGCATTGCTTTTAAATCAGAGATTCTCACATTCCTGCTATAGTTCTCATCCTGGGAGGGCATAGCCCCCCGCCACCGCCACCCCCAGGGTGTCTGGAAATGTGGGGGGGTGCATTTTGGATTGTCCCAATCAGATTTTAGTAGACAGGGATCAAGGATGCTAACAATATCGGAACATGTAGGACAGACCCATCCAAGGAAGGACTGCATCACCCAAAATGTCTCAGGTGAGAAATATTGCCTGACATCTACCTCTCAGACTTGGGTTGGGTCCTCTTAGGGTCCACTTATGTCCATGTGAAGCAAATCTCCTGAAATACACAACCAACTGGTAATGGCACAGGTGACCAAATTCAAAACATCTCTCACAGTGAACTATGGTACAACAGAAGTCACCTTGTATAAAGCCACAAAGACACATATTTAAGTCTCTCATATTTGCCAGTGGTGTGACTTCTGCCAAATGTCTTAACGGCTACAAGCCTTGGTTTCTAGGTCAGTAAAATGAAGGTATAAAAACCTACCTCACATGGCTGTGAGCATTAAAATAGATGATGAGTGTGTGATCACATGATATCTATCATGTCTATATGGCCTGAGGCTTCTGCTCTCTGGGACACTGACTTAGAAAAAAGAGACCTCAGCCTGGTCCCCAGAAGGTCAAGGGTCTCACAAAGCACACATTCATTTATTAGTTTGGGAAGACAATCTGTCCCTCCACTCAGGGCTGCACATAACAGGGGTCGCCATTCATATCTCATGAAAGAATTCTCCAAGAAGTTACCACCAGGGCTAGTCTCCTCTGGCCTTTGGTCTTGCCTGGCCCTGGTAGAGATTCAGGGCAGAGAAGTTTCAATGGAACAGGGAGAGAGGCAGAGCTGTAACAAGCCCTAAGGACTCAAGGGCAATGCAGGGCAGGTGCTTTCTGATAGGCACTGATCTGGCATCTTTGTCCAAACATACAGACACCCAGGGTCTTGCACAACCACAAGGGAAGGGCTGGGACTGAGGGGTGGATCCACGCAGATCAAGTCTAAAAGCGGCAATGGAGGGCCGGCCCCCAATGGAAAGGACAGAAAAGTGTCTTGTGGGGGGTGAATAGGAGGAGGAACAGTTCCTTCAAGGAAAGGCCCCCATGGGCTGCAATAGAGTGAACTCCAAACCTGGCCACCATTAAACACAGGGCCGTTGCTACTTTGAATAGATTTAGTAACAATCCCAATGTTTTAAACCATTCAATCCTTTACAGATCTGTTACTTATGTTGGTCTATTTATACCAAAGGGGAAAGCTGGGGAGGAGGGATAAATTAGGAATTTGGGAGTAACATATACACACTACTGTATGTAAAATAATCAACAAGGACCTACTATATAGCACAGGTAATCTACTCAATATTCTGTAATAACCTATATGGGAAAAAAAATCTGAAAAAGAATATATATATATATATATATATAAAATGTATATATATGTATGTATAACTGAATCACTTTGCTGTACACCTGAAACTAACACAACATTTCAAGTCAACCACACTTCAGTGAAAAATAAATAAATAAAAATAAGTAAATAATTGTAGAATTTTAAATGATTGGTTAGAATAACAAAATAACTTATTATTTTATTTAAAATTACAAAACAGTACTTATTTATTGTAGAAAATTTAGAAAACAGTTAAGCAAAAATAAGAACATTTAAAGCACTTAAAGTCCCACGGAGAGAGAACCATGATGAACATTTCAGTGAATTTCCTCCAGGTGTTATTACTGACATAGAAATAATAAAAGAAAAAGACTAACATCACACTTTAGATGCTTTCTTCTTTTTTCACTTGCAAGACCAAATCTTTCTAGTTGGGCTGGTCATCTGGTGAGTTCAGAGGGTGCTTCTGTGTGGTGTGAGATGGTGAACAGGTCAGGGGGCGGGGTGGGAGAGGGTTTCCAGGGGAAAGTGCTCATTGTGTGCCATTGACCTGGAGACCTGATTCACATCCGCCTGGGGACCAGGAGGCGGCTGTTCCTGATGGGAGGCCAAGTGGCCGGGGAGCCAAATGAAAAGGTTACGTCTGCTTGAAAACAACACTCAGGGCCCTCCTGGAAGAACCCTGGCCTCCAGCTTTGCTTCCTGGTTCGGGCTTCAGTAGAGCTGGGACTTTCAGAGGCTTCAAAAAGATATCAGTGGTCTTTGTGTTGTTTATGTTGGGGCAAAGCACATCCCCCACCCCCACCCCCCACCCCCGCCCCAAGCAGCTTCTTTTTCTCCCTGTAACAACCTTGTATGAACATTTTCCCCAAGCATTGGGAGATCTACATCATTTCAAATGGATGCCTGGTCGTCCACTGAATGTATTAGAATAAGGGAAAAGAATTTCCTATTGTCGAGCATTTAGCTTGTTTCCAACTCTCGACTTGTTTTCAAATAGTGTTTGTCATGTTAAAACACAGTTTAACATGTTTGTCATGTTAAAAATAAAGTTAAGCAAATAATTGTGTAACCTGAAAACAAAATTATGATTAATAAACACCCTGGTTATTCATGTATGAGACAGAGCACAAACTAGAAGAAACACCAGAGATGGACACGCCCCTGGCTGTGCTTTTGAAGGACGTAGTTTAATCTCTTTTTGTTTACACTGTAGGACATTGAGAGGTAGCAGAGCTAAACTACTTGTTCCAATCACATGACAAGTGAATGAAAACTACAAGTTTCTGACGTTCTGTCTTGTATCCTTTATCTGGTTAACGTTTAAATTCAATCGTGTTAGATGTAATAATTAAATAAATAAGAAAAGAAGAAGATGGGAGTTGCTGCTAATAATTCCAGCATTAGGGACTTCCCTGGTGGTGCAGTGGTTAAGAATCCATCTGTCAATGCAGGGGACACGGGTTCGAGCCCTGGTCCGGGGAGATCCCACATGCTACGGAGCAACTAAGCCTGTACACCACAACTACTGAGCCTGCGTTCTAGAGCCCGTGAGCCACAACTACTGAGCCCCCATGACACAACTACTGAAGCCCTTGCACCTAGAGCCTGTGCTCTGCAACAAGAGAAGCCACTGCAAGGAAAAGCTGGCACACCACAATGAAGAGTAGCCCCTGCTTGCGACAGCTAGAGAAAGCTCACGTGCAGCAACGAAGACCCAGCACAGCCAAAAATAAAAAATAAATTTAAAAAAAGGTTTTAAAAAAATTCCAGCATTCTATCTACCCAAGGCCTATAGAAATATTTTTTTGTTATTCAAATATATTTCCATTTATTTCCAAGGAATGGTGCCCTGAAAAAGTACCATGGGTATTTGTTCTCTTCAACCCACACCATTTTTAAAATTAAATAAATAAATAAATAAATAATTCTAACAACTTTATTGGAATATAATTGCTTTACAATGTTGTGTTAGTTCCTGCTGTATAACAAAGAGAATCAGCTATATGTATACATATATCCCCATATCCCCTCCCTCTTGCATCACCCTCCCACCCTCCCTATCCCACCCCTCTAGGTGGTCACACAGCACCGAGCTGATCTCCCTGCGGACCCACACCATTTTAATTTTAAACCTTTTCAATGCCTTTTATATTCGTGCAGCCAACTTTTTGCCAAGACAGTTTCACCTGTCCCATTTCCTGGTCCTGTCTCCTGTGATTTAATTTTGTTTCTGTGAACTCTGGCTGCCAGGTCACTTAGGTTAGTGTTCAGGTTCAGAGCACTTACTGTGTCAGGGATTTCTTTTTTAATTTAATAAAAGAGGCTTTTTCACATCTTTCATCAGGTTTGCAATAATCTCAGGCACATCCCTAAAGGTACAGCCTCTGTTCTCCCTTACATTGTGGTTTGAATCTCACTGTTGTGACACCAAAGTAGTCCAGGCACATTCCTAAAGTTGCAGCCTCTGTTCTCCCTTACATTGTGGTTTGAATCCCACTGTTGTGACACCAAAGTAGTCCAGGCATCTCCCTGTGTGACCCGGAAGAATGCTGGGCCTGATGCAGGAAGCATTCTCCCCCCTCCCTGCCCTCTGTGCCCATCACTGGTGTCTGTGAGGACCTCCAATTCCAGGAGGATGACCTAGAATCCTATCAAAAAATCAGAGCTGCAATACCCCTTCCTGTCATTCTTTTAAGGATAATTGATAGACATTCTTTTATTTGTGATGATTTATTCGCAGCAAAAATAAAATTATTATTCAGTGGTGTTCTGGGCACATCACATCTCTCTAGTTTTTTGTTGGTCAGTTTGCAGTGATGTTATACTCAGAGAGAACCACAGATTAGATTAAGGAAGAGTTCCGTTTCCCTTGATGTGGGACTCAGATGGGACTTCAGAGGCGCCGGCAGTTCTTTGTCTTGCTTCTCAGACTCACATAATGGAACGTAGATCTTAGAAAGGATCCCTCTGCCCAAATCACCCGGTTTAATTTAATAGGCTGCTTCATTAGGACTGGGAGACTTTATCTTCCATCCTGCATTAACATGTCCATTCCAAGCAGTATGGAAAAATGGGACATGACTCAGGAAGAAAAATTTGAGGATGTGCTCAGACATAGCTTTTAGAAAAATCAATGACACATGTTGTAATACATCATATTTTCAGGGTTTAAAAACATAACTTTATTAATTAATATAATAAAAGGCTTACAAGACATAAACAGAAAAAACAAACACCCTGATTCCGTGAGCTCAGCTGGTGAACCAAGAGCAGAAGTATTATGAGGCTCTTTGCTGCCCTCTGGCGGTTGATCATCTCTATAACACAGACCTGGCTCTGGCTATTTGAACTAGCTTTCAGAAACTATTATCAGGGAAATTCTTCTACAGAGTAATTTTGATGTGGAATGAGCTGGTACATTCTATAATAACTTTTGGCAGAAAATTATACTTTGGAATTGATAATCAATTAAACTTCTTATTAAATTCTATGAAAGTTGTAATAAAAATTATTTAGTATATTATAGGTAGAAACTTAATATTGAAAGACTATAAAATGTGGTTTGCTTTAGGTAAACTTCTGTTAAATAGAATTCTTCTGACATTCATAAGGGAAAATACTCCATATTGCACTGTTGTATAAAATAGAGCTTCCACCCATATTTCCATTTGGCCATAACAGGTGTTTTCCATTGGCCATAACAGGTATGCAATTTAAAATATTATTAATAAATGTCACTTCTTTTCCCAGAATATTTGGAGATATTAGATATTTTCTTTTCTTCTTTAAATTGTATTCTTTGAGTATCTTTCCTGACATGGGGCCATGTTTGGGAGAATTTCATACTCTTATGGTGTTCCTTTCTTCCAAATTCCTTTAAATTTCAGTGAGACGATATCAAAAGTGCTAGAATCTTAAAGACATACCAGGCTGAGTTATGGGCATGTAAGCCAGTGGGTTAGAGCTGTTTTGCTTTCTAGTTCTCTTGTCTTGCCTCCTAATGCTGTTGGGCTCCCTACCACATAGACCTGATAACCTGGGAGAGAGGGTAAGGAAGGATGTGGTTCAAATCACACTTTGGGGTCATCATTATTCTAGGGTTCAAATTCACAAATGAAATCAATAACTTTAAAAGGACATTGATGTGTAAGTTATAATCTAGCATCATCTGTCCCACACTTGATTTGGGGGATTTTTTACATAATAAATTTACAGATGATCTTCGAATGTTGCCTCTTGATTCAACCAGATTTGACAACCATAAAGTCCTAACAACAACTTCTACAGTTTGTTGAGAACCAACTAAATTCTGAGGTACTCTTGTGGCCTCCTCTGTACTGTATTCCCTCAAATCAAAAACAAAGGTGACATACACCATCATTTTGTGTATCACCAAGGAAGGAAAAAATGTGCAATTAAAGTATTACTAAACACGTTATTATCACATAGAGTTTTTGTTGTGTAAATGTAGAAAGAGTTGTTTTGGACTTAACTAAACGTTGGTTTACTTCATCACATATCGCTCTTGTGCTTATCTAAGAAGGAAAGTACAAGCAAATTCAATGGGTTAAAGAATCCTAAAAGTTTTGTTTTCTTTGATTTTTTGCATTCAGAGTTTATTGAATCACTTCTCACTAAGAGCTGTCGAGGTTCTTGCTTCTCTAACCATTATAGTCTTCTGTACCTTTGAGAATGTAGGTGACACAGCATTTCTTCCAAGTTGCTTCCTTATGACCCCTGGGATTTCCTTCCCCAATGCTGACACCTTTTCCGCTAGGTTTGGTTTGGTGTTTTCTTAAGTGTCAGCAGAAGGTTTTCAGGCAACAACCAGGACCCACACTCCTTCCTTGAACAATTCTGCAATGGTCTTTGACTGGAAGTTAAGTTGCCAGTCGTGCGAGGAGGGTTAACAGCAAGTTTGCGCGTGGACAGACCGTGACATCAGGATTGTGACTGCTCCCTTTCTGATGGTGACCTAAGATGCTGTAGATTGAGATGCATTCCCATTCTGGAGGTGCTCAGATGTGGGGGAAACATGCTTTTCCAAATCAGTGAAGTGTGGTGTGGTACCCTTTAATCCTGATTATAACCCTGGGAGGTAGGGATTGTTTTCTCTGATTTACAGATGATTCTGTGAAGCTATAGCCCTGAAGGAAGATTCCAGAACACAGAGAACAGACTCTATAAAGAGGGATGGTTGCCTTGAAGTAACTAGAAGAAACAAAAAGTGGTTGGACCAGTTCATGTCACCTGACATCATATACCCTGTTTTCAAAGAAACATGTTTATTATGAATGATGTGTTCAGAGGACCCAGAAAAGAATTTCACATGATATTGCAGAATTTGCAAAAGCTCTGATAAAATGTAAATGGCCTTTGATTGTGACTTCCGAAAAGCAAATAAAGAGATGTTCTATAACATTTTTGCATCGTATCCTGAAGCAAAATCATTGAAGCTGCAGTGACTGCTTCAGGATCATGAGACTGGGCTGTTGACGTTATATTTGTAAATGGGCAGCAAGGCTGCTCCCTGGAGAAATTTTAATCATCTTCAGCAAAGATACAAAAGCCTCTTCAGAAGTGTACAATAAATGCTGGAGAGGGTGTGGAGAAAAGGGAACCCTCTTACACTGTTGGTGGGAATGTAAATTGGTATAGCCACTGTGGAAAACAGTATGGAGGTTCCTCAAAAAACTAAAAATAGGGTTGCCATATGATCCAGCAATCCCACTCCTGGGCATATATCCAGACAATAATTTGAAAAGATATGTGCACCCCTATATTCATAGCAGCACTATTCACAATAGCCAAGACATGTAAAAAACCTAAATGTCCATGGCAGATGAATGGATAAAGAAGATGTGGTATATATATACAATGGAATAAATACTACTCAGCCATAAAAAAGAATGAAATAATGCCATTTGCAGCAACATGGATGAACCTAGAGATTATCATACTAAGTGAAGTAAGTCAAAAAGAGAAAGACAAATACCATATGATATCACTCATGTGGAATCTAAAATATGACACAAATGAACATATCTGTGAAACAGAAACAGACTCACAGACACAGAGAGCAGACGTGTGGTTGCCAAGGGGGAAGGGGGCTGGGGGAGGGATGGAGTGGGAGTTTGGGATTAGCAGATGCAAATTATTATGTATAGAATGGATAAACAACAAGGTCCTACTGTATAGCACAGGGAACTATATTCAATATCCTGTGATAAATCATAATGGAAAAGAATATGAAAAAGAATATATAATATACATACACATATAAATGAATCACTTTGCTATACAGCAGAAATGAAACACAACATTAAAAACCAACTATACTTCAATAAAATTTTTTAAAAAGGAAAAAAAAAGTGGTTCATAGCAGGACTTGGTGGCTAAGGAAACCATCCTATTGAAACAAGAATGTGTCAACAAATTTTCTGAGGTGGCTCCAAGGCACTGCTTGAGGAATGTAAGCTGCTAGCAAGCTGTCAACATTTGGCCTCAGAAGATACCTTTTATGAAGAAATCACGTCATTACTCCACAGGGTAGTCATTGTTTTAAGTGGGCCACACTCCATGCAGCTCAGCCCTTTCTCGTTATTGTGAAGACATTGTGTAGAAGTGATATCTTTTTATACCCTGGGGGACATTCGGTAGTGTCTATGGACAATTTTGACTTTCACATCTGGTGGTGGTGCTGGTGGTGCTATTGGCATCTAGTGGGTGGAAAACAGGGAGGCTGCTGACTATCCTACTGTAACCGAGCAGGACCCTATGGGGCCTTCCCAGGATAGACTGCTCTCCCCATGTCCTCTGACTGCCTCTGGTTTGTAGAAAAGCTGTAGTCTCCCAGGCTTCCTCTGAGTCACAAAAGACTGCTCAAGAATTAATGATTGAAAGGATGTGAACAGGTAGTGACAAATCAGCAGTTGGGCCAGGAGAACTGGTAAGAATTTAAACAGTAAGTCGGTCATATGACAGTCACAGAATCTTTAGTTCCTCCCTGAATTACCTAGTATGGGATGCATATTTCCTGAGTTGCTCTACAGAGGCTAAAACCCCCACCAGATGGAAGCTAACTACTTGATGATCATGAGTACATAGCTCCCAGACCTACTGGAGCTTGAGGATTGATGATGTTAACCCCTGTGACACGGCCCTGTGACCTCACCATCAACCAATCAGAGAATTGTGCATGAGCTGATCACACACCCTGTGACTCCCCTCCCTCACCCGGCCTTTAAAAATGTTTATGTAAAACCCATTGGGGCGGGGCTTCCCTGGTGGTGCAGTGGTTAAGAATCCTCCTGCCAATTCAGGGGACACGGGTTTGAGCTCTGGTCCAGGGAGGTACCACATGCCGTGGAGCAACTAAGCCCGTGTGCCACAACTGCTGAGTCTGCGTGCAGCAACTACTGAAGCCCGAATGCCTAGAGCCCGTGCTCTGCAACAAGGGAAGCCACTGCAATGAGAAGCCCACGCACAGCAACGAAGAGTAGCCCCTGCTCACCGCAACTAGAGAAAGCCTGCGTGCAGCAACGAAGACCCAACACAGTCAAAAATAAAAATAAATAAAATAAATAAATTTATATAAAAAAAAAAACAACCATGGGGGAGTTCGGGTCCTTAGAGCATGAGTTGCCCCATTATCCTTGATGGGCCCTGCAACAAACCTTCTCTGCTCACTGTGTGTTGGGCACATGAACTTGTGTTGGACAACAGTACAAGTCATAAGACAGCCTCACAACACAGAATTATCAGGCCCCAAATGTCGATGGTGCTGAGGCTGAGATTCTCTGGTCTGGCCCCTAATTGTCCGTCAGCTCCCACAGTTAGCATCCCTTCTGCAAAGCCCATCTGGGTGTCTCTCCTGTTAGCACACTGTGCTCACTATCTTCACAGAGCTAACACAGTTCTAAAATCAACTACATTTCTTTACCTCTCTTCACCTTATTCTTTAAGTTCCTTGAGGACAGGACTGTAATTTGGTCACTGTTGTGTCCTCAGACACTGGTACTGTGCCTGAGTGTATTAAATTGTTACTAATCCACGACAGAAATCCAATTAGAGCTCTCTTAGGCAAAATAAAGAATCTCAGGAAATGAAAACCCCATCCTCAGCGAGGTCAGGGATATAGCTGGAGTTCAGGATGTGGACTGAAAAAAATGCACAACCTCAAAGTTGAGAATTATGTTTTATTTGGGGACCTTACTGCGGACTATAGCCTGGCATACAGCCTCTTGGATATCTGTGAGGGTTTGGTCCAAAGAGGTAAGGGAGGACCCAAGATATATAGGGTTTTTTGCTGGGAAAAAAACCCCATATAGTCAAACATCAAAGATTACTGCTAATCACAAAAAAACCCCCAAGGTATCTCAAGTTAATGATTTTAGTGCCTTTCTATATATGGGAAGATGCAAGAGTCTGGGCTCATTGAAATTATTCCTTAGGTATGTATCTTAACTATCTAAGGCAAGTATCTTGTTTTTCTCCATCCCGAATCAAAGGAGTTGTGTCGGGTCATGTACAGAATGAGAGGGTCCCTCCCTCAGATTTCAGCCACATCCTCGAGTCCCCAGCTCCCCACTGACTGGTTATTCTGTCCAGAAAGATGAGATTTTCTTAGAGTTTTATCCTCCTGTGGGTTATGCAGTTACAAGTGACCGGGCCGGCCCTTAGGAGAGGCTGCAAGAGACAAGAGGAAGGGAAAAAATAATGTGAATTTCTCCCACCCTCTTTTCACAATAGTTTTTCCTGTATCTCTCTTAGCATCAGTCACTCTGCTACAGAAATATCTGTGAAAGTGAATATATTCACTTTCTTTTGCAGTGGCCTCCAGGAGTACAATAAAAGCCCCAGAGGCATTTAGCAGAGCTGCCAAAGTTGCATAGCGCATCGGCTCTTTACATAGAACTGGGTGGCTGGTTATTTGTGTAGAATCTATGACTCCTGCTAGGATGTCAGCTTCACTCCTGTGCTGTCACAGCTGTGTCTCTAACAGGTGGCACATGGCTGGGCACAGGGTGGGTATTAGATAAATATTTGTTGTCATCTGTTCCAGTGACAGACTTCAGCACCCTAACCATTTAAAGTTGAACTACAGAAAATTATTATTATTTTTTATGTGTTCCATTTTGATGCAGTCTATTTATTATCAAAGATTGTGTAACGTGTGTTTCATGGCCAATCTCAGACTGTGTCATTCTTTTTAAAATTTTTTTACTTTTATATTGGAGTATGGTTGATTTACAATGTTGTGTTAGTTTCAGGTGTATAACACAGTGATTCAGTTTTATATATATATATATATATTCTTTTTCAGAATTTTTTCCCATATAGTTTATTACAGAGTATTGAGTAGAGTTCCCTGCGCTATACAATAGGTCCTTAGTAGTTATCTATTTTATATAGAGTAGTGTGTATATGTTAAACCCAGTCTCCTAATTTATCCCTCTCTCCCTTCCCCTGTTTTCTATGTCTGTGAGTCTGTTTCTGACTATAGAAAATTACATTTCTGAAGTTTAAAAATTTATTAATGAGCTAATATAGCATTAGGCAAGTGTCTCTGTTATCCAAGACAGAAACGGGGACCTGGGCTGGCTGGCTGGCTGGGCACCCCTGATGTGAGGACTCAATGGGAACGTCCCCTCCTTCCCCCCACCTGGCCGCATGCTGGCCTCTCTGGTCCAAAGCCCCAGGTTTGGGGCTTGTAGAAAGTAAACCCAGCTGGTGGGGACTGTTGGAATACAATTCTGGTCTATACACAGCCATGTTTACAACCTCTTCTTCTAGATTGCTAATTGAGTCATCTGGAGGAGAGCAATGAAATCTTAAAGCTCTTTGAGGAAGGTCCAGAAAACAAACTAAAGTGAAACATCAGCAGTGTTCTGGTTGGGTAATATTTCCCTGAAATGTATTTAGCTTGCCTTCTGTTTTTTCATTCAGTACATATTGCTTGTGCCTATTTTGTGAGAGGCAACATGTAGCGCACTGTGAGGGATAAAAAGAAGTACTTATTTAAAAAGCTATGGCCACTGCTCCAAGGCCAGCTAGTGTTCTGCCAGCTAAGTGCTCTGAGAGGCTGACAGCCCTTTCTCCACCACCGTTTCTGCCCCTTCTCAGGGCCCTTCCACCCGCCCACGTCTCCTTCTCAGGCAGTCTTATCCCTGCTAAGTCGGTGGTGGGCCATGGAACACTGGGCGTGCTGTCCCTTGCCCCCCAATTTGGAGTGGATCAGAAGTGTGTCCTGGATCCTAGCTGGACAGTTTGATTCCTTTCCTGATGATTTTGAATTGGGAACAAGTTCTGAATTTGGCAAAGCTTCCATGCCGATGTGCGCTCAGATGGGAAACTGCCTTTTTTTTTTTTTTTTTGCCGTACGTGGGCCTCTCACTGTTGTGGCCTCTCCCGTTGCGGAGCACAGGCTCCGGACGCGCAGGCTCAGCGGCCATGGCTCACGGGCCCAGCCGCTCCGCGGCATGTGGGACCTTCCCGGACCGGGACACGAAGCCGTGTCCCCTGCATCGGCAGGCGGACTCTCAACCACTGCGCCACCAGGGAAGCCCGGAAACTGCCATTTTGAGCAGACTCTTGGGGCCAGTGGCTAATTAGTAAAGAAAGTGTATTATCTACACAGCAGAACAAAAGGGAGAAGAGAAGGGAGAGGGGATCTGAGGAAAGAGTCCAAGTCGGCCTCTGAGAGATGGAGAGAGAATTCTGCTTGGTTCCTAATGTCCCCCACAGGCCAGTTATGCTTCTGTCCTTGGATTCCAGAAGATGCCGGATTCCTTATGGTTAAAACTCCTGTTAGTGCCAACTTGAGTGGTTTTCTGGGTTGTTTTCTTTTAACAATGAAATTCTTCTTGATTAAAATGAAAAAAAAAAAAAAGAAATACAAGCTAAATAGAAGTATAAACAGTAATGTAAAAGAAGAACCAGCCAATCATTGTGACTGGTTAATTCAGAAGATGGGCATATTAATTTTACATCTTCTCTAAATTATCGCTCAGCTCCCCCTCCCCACATTTCTAAGAATGAAAGTTGAAAAGCAGTGTCCTGAAATGTTCAATTATTTTATCTCTGATGGATGACTTAAAAAAATTTAATTATGTAGGAATATCTTTCGCCACTTTGGTGATAGCCCTTAGCAGCTCCAATGTCCTTGGTCAAAAACCACTTGCTGGCAAGAATGCAACTTGAGATAATTATGGCTTTGTGCACTGAGTTTATTTTCTGAAGGTTATTTTGATTTATGATGACTCAGCTCCTCAGTCTATGTGGTTAACTTTTGGGGGGGTGGGCCGGGGGATTGGTCTTCATGTATTACCAAGCTCTGTCTTCAAAAAGCATGAAATTAAAGGAACCATAGTTCCTTTTCTTACCTCAATTCGTTTAACTTTCTCTGGGTGTTTAACATGAAGGTTCTCAACAAGAGAGCTCCTGTCTTACTAAACTGATAATTATCAAGGTAGTGGGTTATTGTCTAGGCTTATTTATTTATTTTTTTAGTGCCCTAGCCAAGGATTAGAAATAGTCCTTTTAATTTGTCTTCTTCAGTATCTCTTCTTTGACTTTCTCTGCTTTAGGACATTTTTTCTCCTGAAGGAACCCTGCAGATGAAAAGTCTATTTGCCCTTCCTCTCTTAGTGATAGAGGCATGTGTAGCATCTTTATCTTCTGACCTAGCCAGTCTAAACTTTTATGTTGAATATTTATCTCTTACCTTGCTCCATTTTCTGAAAATTCAATGAAAACACCGGTCCCTTTTGCCTTTCTGAAATTATAGATACATTGTGTCATAATACTTGTAGTAAATTCTGGTTCAAACAAAAGTCTCCAAAAGAAGAAATTACAGAGTTGTAAAAGACCACCCCCTGTCATCCCACAGCAGGGAAGTTTTCCTGTTATCTAATCCCAGGGTGTTCAGAGGGCGGCTGGCCCAGCCTGTTTTGTCAGGGAGCCCATACTTTTTTTCCTCCGCCTTTCTCACTTTTTCTTTTTCTTTCCTTTTGTTTTTGGTTTTCCTACTTAAAAAAAAATTTTTTTTATATTGGAGTATAGTTCATTTACAATATTGTGTTAGTTTCCGTTACACAGCAAAGTGAATCAGTTATACGTATACATATATCTATTCTTTTCCAGAATCTTTTCCCATGTAGGTTATTACACAGTACTGAGTATATGTTAATCCCAACCTTCCTCACCTTTCTGACTGCCCTTCTTGGTCCTCTTCAATAATCAACACTTTCTGCCTCCCAGCGAGTTGTTCTTTCGCACTGGCCTCTCTCACTGCCCTGGAATTCAACCCAGCTCAAACTTCCCATGCTAAAAAATGATCTCTCCATTCTCATTTTACCAGAAATCTTACATTGGTTGGAAAAATTTCAGATGACTGCAATGTTTCCCAGGTGATTCTGATACTGATCAGGGTTCTTGGCCTCCTTAATCAAAAGAAATTGATTACAGGCCAGACAAGAAATTCAGGCAAGGCTTTATTGGGGCCCCTGCTGCCCCAGGGGGGAGCGAAAACAAGTAACAGGTGCCCTTGCTCATTCCCCAAGAGGGGGTGAGCTCGTTCCTTATATGGGGTGAGGGTAGGGGTGTGTCCAGGGGTTGGGCCGGAGGCATGACTTGGGTGGTTTGCCCACCCCCTGGAGGTGTTGTGTGCAGGGGGCATTCAGAGTACCCTGCTTTTGCTCCCGGTACCTTGCTTTTGCTCCCGGCTCTTCAGAAGTGGCCATTTGGTTTTTTGGGTCATTTTCTATCTTGTTGTCCATAATTTGCCCCAACTGCACATGCACGCAGTTATCTTTAGTCCCTTACAGCTTCTTTGTATTTTGTTGCTCGAAGAGACATTTGTGAGGTGCAAGCATTGCAGCAAAGGGTCCCAGGTCCCAGGCTGTCTCACCTATGAGCAGCCCACGTTGGGAGCACTTCTGTAAACTGTAGTGTTTGAAGGCTGGACAATAGGACTTAGGGAGAGACTCCATCACACAGGAGAGGGAGATGGGGGGGAGCAGGGCAAAGAGGTCAGACAGGGGTGATTTGACTCCCTCCCTAGGGTGCAGCCCTGGCACAAGGGTGGGCAGGGGGCAGTGGGAACACCCAGAAAGGCTGAGTGTGAGGATGCCTGGTGTGGGACTTAGTCATAGCTTCTCAGATGGTTCATTGGAGAATGCCAAGCCTCATAGGGGAGACTTGTACTCAAGGTGATGCTGAGCCTGGGGCCACCTGGGTGCTATTTTAGAAATGTCCAGGAATGGGATTAAGTGGGTGGGCCAGAAGGAAACCCCGCAGAGCCCCTCACCCTTCAGTTTGGTGCAGCAAAGGCAGCTGGGAGTTCCAGGGACACAGGGGGTTACAGAGGGGGCAATAAAATAAATTGAGTGGAGAGGCCTGAAGGGACTCCCTCAACTGAGGTTGAGTGCAAGGACCCCCTGCTGGGAGCTCTGCAGGATCACTGAACATGACAGTAGGTAGTATCATGGTCCCCAAGAGACCAAGAGGACAGGGCTCTCTCTGGGCAGCATGCCAGCAAAACCTGGAGGGTGGATCTTGTCTGAATCCTCCTGCTACCCCGAGGATAGGAATGCCTCCCCTCCATCCAGCCACAACTCTGAGAAGCCCTCCCTGGGAGTTGGAATTGGAGTTGAATTAATATTCACCCCAAACCCATTTAGACCAGCACACTCTATTTTAAGCCTGAAGATACTGAATTATTTTTCATTGTCGTATGTATGTTTTTCTTCTGCCATCAGTGAAAGCAGGAATGAGAGGGCCAGATGAGAACAGTTATAGATAATAAAGAAAATTATGTTTCTTATATGTTTGGGCTGAGTTATGTAAATGTGTAAGATGATATTGGGTTGGTCAAAAAGTTCAATCTTACGGGAAAACCCTAACGAACTTGTTGGCCAACCCAATACAAATAATATAATGAACTCAGATATTGACCAAGTCGAGCTAGATCATTTCCCAGTACTATTTCACATAAAGTAGCTTTTAGCACAATGGAATAGTACTCAGTCATGGAAAAGAAACTGCTGATGCATGTAACAACATGAATGAAATTCAAAAGCAAGCAACGAGAGAGTACATGACCCCAAAGTACATGCTGTATCAATCCCTGAATATGAATTTGAGCCACAGTTAAAACAGGAAGTGGGGACAGAATCAGAACAGTGGTGACCACTGGGGTGGGGGTGGTGATATTGACTGGAAATGCATGAGGGGGCTTTCTGTGGTGGCGGGTGTGTTCCATGTGTTGGTCATGGTGGGGGACATATAGATGGATCATATGTAAATGCCATTGAGTTGTCCATGTAAGAGCTGGGTATTTTATTGTATATAAACTATAATTCAAATAGTACTGAATGAAGTAGGAGGTAGATAAAGAAAACAGATCTACTCATTTTTCTCCCAAAGACTTGGGTTAAATTGTTGAAATCTAAAGCTAAGTGTTGAAAAGTAAATGGTGCTGGATAAAAATATATGTGGTGCTTGAATCTGCCCAGGATTGACTCAGTCAGTCAAAGAGAAGACAGGGGTTAGGCATGAGCCATCAGGAAAATGTGTTTTCACCAAAAGCCCCTGTACCTCCTCTGACATCTTCTCTCTCCCTTGGAAATTTTTAGATGCCATTATGTTACCACAGCATTTTTCCAAAACTCTCCTCCTGGAATTGATTTGTCTAAAGACACACTGGCTCCTTTAAAATCAAAACCAAGCTGTCAGCACATCCTAATGGCATTTTTTGGAGGGAAGACTGGGGATATAAGTGGTCCTGGAAGATGCAGGGATCATGCCTGTGTATGTTCTGAATCCTTTGGAAATTTGCTCCTTTTCATTGTGGTGCCATGGAGACAGTATTGGATTCAACATCACAGAGATATAAGTTCAGAACCTGAATCCGCTGTTTCCTTTCATGGTGATCTTGGGAAAGTTGCTTGGTCTTTTAGAAACTTAGTTTCTTCATCTGTCAAAAGGAGGACAGATTGTGCTATGAAGATTAAATTGCGTCATATATAAGTGTTTGGCATATGACAAACTCTCCACAAATGAGTACTCATTATTATTGTTATTATAGGATTGCAAAAGACCACCTACCCAATAGCACCATCAGTCATGGACCTTAGTGCACACAGTTGGGCTCTTTTGCAGTTTTCTTCCTTTCTCTACTCCCAACTCAAATGCTAGTTGCCTGACGTGAGGGCTGCATATAGCATTTTATCTCCCTTGTTACTTTATAAGGTGCTTAAAGGAAAAGTCCCTTTTCTGTTCACCTGTGCACCCCACAGAAGGTCCAGCCCAGTGATTTATATAGGTAAACAACTAATGTTTGTTAACTTGAAAGATTCTTTAAAAATACTCATGTTTTAGCAGAAAAAATATTCTATTAATATATTTGCAATGTTTTACACAGTAACCTCTATTAGTTTATCATATCAACTTCTTAACACGAGAGAGCATCTCCCGAAGTTATGAAGAAGATAACTCCAACAGAGACTTCATGGGAGGGGATGGTAGTGTCTGGGACTGATACTAACCCTGTGTCTTAGTCATCTATTGCTCTGTAAAAACCTCCCCCAAACTCAGTGGCTTAACACAGCAATAAATCATTTATTATCCTTCACAGACAGTGAGAACCGAGAATTTGGGAGCAGCTTGGCTGCATGGTTCTGACTTGGGTTCCTCATGAAGTTACAGTTAAGTGTCAGAGGTGGGCTGCCGTCATCTGAAAGTTGGACCGGGGCTGAAGTTCCACTTTCAAGGTGCTCATGGCCATCAAGTTGCTCCTGGCTGTCAGTGGGAGGTCTTAGTTCCTCTCCATGTGGGCCTCTCCACAGGGCTGCTTGGGCATTCTCACATCATGGCCACTGGCTTCCCAGAGGGAGCATTTCAAGAAACCCAGCAGAAGCTGCAATGCTTTTATGCTCTAGCCTTGGGAGCCATGCAACATCATTTCTGCCAGATTCTACTGGTCACGGTGTGAATGCCAGCTACCCAAGGGCTTGGATACCAGGAAGTGTGGATCACTTGAGCCAGCTTGGTGGTGGGTGCCAGATTCTGGCACAGGAGTTAGGTAGCTCCTATTCCATACACTTCCTGCAGGATGGTGGGACCTTCTACGTTTGATACCACTTGCAGGACTGCTGTGTTGTACAACTACAGGGCCTTGGTTGGCATCCGAGCATGAGTGCCCTCTTGAGCTGTGTAACAGAGCAGCCCACTGGAGAGCCCTTGTAAGGCCAGCTTTGGAGGGGCTTCTGAACTGGAATAAAGGGGCTAGATATTAAAAAAGAAAAGGGCAATATTAGAAATACCCTTCAGTGGAGTAAGCTTCCTGAGGGAGGACTTTTTTTTGTTCTCAGCTGTATCCCCAGAGTCAGAACCAGTAACTGGAATATGGTCGATTTTCAAAAATATATGTAGGATAAATGAATGAATGAGTTTGGAATTTGCTTAATAATTGATCTCTAGTACAACTTATTATAAAAAAACTATGGGAATATTAGTCTGTTATATAAATATACATACAATAACACATTCTTAACCATTAATGTTCAGAAAAGCTTGTTTTGTAGTTAGATAAATATTACTTAATTTTTTACTTAAGTATCTGAAGAATTTAGTTTTATGAATTTTTTACATAGCATTTTCTTGTGAAACGTTTCTTTTCTTTTCCTTATTTGTATAGCACCATCATGGAAGAAAATAGAAAAAATTGTAATTTTGTTGGAAACATTAATTCTGGAAACAGAATTTTTGTTTTCATTTTAACAGTAAGTTTTAAGAAATTATTACTATTATATGATGACGGGCATACTGTGGGAAAAGGTGCTTTGGTGACACACACAAGAAAGATAATTAACTCAGTTGCTTCATGCCAAAGACTATAGGAAAAATAATTTTTGTATCCCTATAATATTGAGTAATGTATTTTGTTTGAATAACTTGAGCCGCAAAATTAAAATGTAGGAGAACTTTGACGGCAAATTTGAACTCTGAAATTGGAGCTACTCTTCACAATGAAAACTGGCTGAAATCAACAGTCCAATGTGATTGTCTCTCAACTTCTCTTTGGTTTATGATTAGTTATTGTTGTGAAGGTGACTTTGCTCCTGAAGTGGACAGAAGCATCTGAGATGGGCCAGAGAAACCCCCACCTCCATCCCAGCAAAGCTGTAAAGAGCCGCGGGCAAAAGCAGGTGAACAACACTCCCCCGATGAGAAAGAATAGAATGTGGTTAAAGGTAGAGTTAAGCTTCAGCATTTAAATTGTGATGGAAGTTGACAGTTATTGCTTCCATATGCAAGAAAAATGCATTTTTCAAAAGCTTGGTATTAATTATTATCGGGGGGTTCTGGAGGTTATTATAACAGACTAGGAAGGCAGGGGTAAGTCTCAGGTCTTCCCTGGCATTGGTGACCCACCACTCCTCAAGGCAGAAGGCACAATAGGACTCCCAGGATTGTGGATCTTCTCAAAGACCAGATACAGACATTTAGCAACTTACCTGCCTTGTCTCTCTGGGCGGCCCCCATGGTGATTACTTTCAAAGGAAATCCTTCCTCTCAGCCTTGGGGATGCTTCACAGGTGGGTCCACAAGAGTGCAAATGTCACTTTCCTGGGGCTGTCTTGAGAAGACATCCCAGGCTCTGTCCCTGGACAGACAAGGGAGTCCCTCCTGTGGCAATTTCTGCCTTAAAACTTCATTTGAATTGCCAGCTCTGGGTTGTCAGCAGTGGGTCCCACAGTCCCGAGCTTCAAGAGAACCTCTTTCCTGCTGAGGAACTGATTAGGGTCCCAGGAAGGTTCTAACTGGAAACGTTCTCCAGGATTCCTGCTCCACACGGTTGAGAGCTAAGAACAGTAACCCCAGGGGTGCAGACCTCTCAGTATGATGTGTTGGCAAAATTATGCCCGTGGAAGAATGGAGATTCAGATGATGGTGCCACTAGTCTCATTAAATTGCAGGAGACTTGGCTTTACAAAATTTCTTTTTTTAAATTTAAAGCTTTTTATTTACTTATTTATTACTATTCTTTAAAAAAATTTTATTTTATATTGAAGTATAGTTGATTTCCAGTTTGTTGTCTCAGTTTCAGTTGTACAGCAAAGTGATACAATTATACATACACATATATCCATCCTTTTTCAAATCCTTTTCCCATTTAGGTTATTACAGAATACTGAGTAGAATTCCCTATGCTATATAGTAGGTCCTTGTTGATTATCTATTTTATGTATAGTAGTGTGTATGTGCTAATCCAAACTCCTAATTTATCACCCTCCCCCCACCTTCCTCTTTGGTAACCATAAGTTTGTTTTCTAAGTCTGTGAGTCTGTTTTTGTTTTGTAAATAACTTCATTTGTATTTGTTAAGATTCCACATTTAAGTGATATGTGATATTTGTCTTTCTCTGTCTGACTTACTTCTACAAAGTTTCTGTGTCTCCATTTCCTTTTCTGCTAAAAGGAGACAATAATGCTAATTCTAAATTTCTGTTTTCTACCCATAGTATTTAGTGGCCAAGCCACATTAGAGTGTTTTCCCATCTGTAAAATGGAAGTAGAAGATACATATGCCGGATGGTAAAATTTTAATACATGTGAAATATTTTATAGAGGGTAATGCAAGGTACATGCACTGATTTTGTCTCATCAGGGCAAGTCAGCTTAATCCTCTTCCCCCAGGATTCCTCTGCTTGCTCCCGTGGAGCAGTTGACTAGAGGATGCATGGCTAAGTTTCATCCTCAGGTCAATGGAATTAATAATACAGATGTTAGGATGAGCTGAAGTAAAATAACCAACACTGAAGTGGTCTAGATGGAGCTCAATTCTGCAGTAAAAATAATCCAGGATGTTTAAAGCAGTTTTTCTAACACAAACCATGTACATACATGTTTGGAATCAAACTTTTATTTTTCCTGAAGTTTGCTTGCTCCTGACTTACCCTCTCCTTCCCCAAGTTAAGGCAGAAAACAAGTTTTTTTTTTAAAGTATTTATTTGCAAAAACTAGAACCTCAAATTAGAACACATGTGCAGAACTTCCAAACCAGAGTCCAACATAACTTTGTTTAACATTATAAACAGTGGAACTTGGGCTTCCCTGGTGGCGCAGTGGTTGAGAGTCTGCCTACCGATGCAGGAGACACGGGTTCGTGCCCCGGTCCGGGAAGATCCCACATGCCGCGGAGCGACTGGGCCCGTGAGCCATGGCCGCTGAGCCTGTGCGTCCGGAGCCTATGCTCCACAACGGGAGAGGCAAAAACAGTGGAACTCTGTCATATGTTATTTGGAGCAGGGGAGGAAGAATGACCATTTTAAAAGTCAGGCACTGTTAATGACACTTCAGGGGAAGAGATTAGCATTAGAGTGAATGTGAGACTGTGATTTTAAGTTGGTGAGAAGTAGATGGGACTTCTTAATTTTAATACCTACAAATGATCCCAAACCAATGGGGTCTCTCCAAAATAAAGTTAGAAGTTGATAAAAGCAGCACATGGAGAAAAAGAAAACTATTTTATGTTTGTATTTCACTGAATTTAGACACATCAATAAGTTGGTTACACAAGCAGCATCTCATTTTATCCTCAAAGACATTATCCTCGTGTCCATTTCACAGACATTAAATCTGAGGGATGGAGAGAGGCATGGCAGGGCATGGGATGGTGGTTGAGAACAGGAATTAGGAGTCACAAAGTTGAAGCATTTTGATACTCGTAATTCTCAGTATGGTGTAATTTTCACACCTGCTTGTTTCAGTCCTGCCTGTTTATGGGCAGGACTCCTTGAAGAAATCATTTATTTTCAGAGGAATATATTGTTAAAACCAAAATTCAACTGAGTCCATTTTAAAGATCTTATTGGCTTTGTTCAAAGCTTCATGAATCTGTCAGCCTCCAGTCCAGCAGATGGAAAAGAGCTCGGTGGAGCTCTGTACAAAATAAAAGACTTTTATAGGCCGAAGGGAGGGGAAACAAGAAACTTACACTGGACAAAAGAGCAGAGAGGTTTTGGCAACGTCACTTCCCTTTAGGGGATGGCAGGGTCTGTCAGGAGGATTACGTCACTGGAGCTGATCAAGTGATGTCTGATTGGTTGGTTTAAGATTCCATTTCTGGGAGAGCCAAAATTGTAGTGAAGTCTCAGTTTGTTAGCAAAGGGCTTAGCATACACGACTCTATTTTGGGCCTGTTGTCTTATTTTTAACAGTACCGTTCCACCCTCCAGCCTTGTAGGGTAGAAACGAGGGCTGGAAGATCTTGGAACATCTCAGACCTTCAATCAGTGGTTGTAGCTGTAACTGCAATTGTTATTATTATTTTTTTAATTTCAATAAGTTTTACTCAAAAGTATGTGAACTATAACACATTAACTATTATAATATACATACTCGTTTAGGATAAACTCAAAAGAAATACATGCTTAAAGTACATGACATGTGAGACAGTGTTACGTGTACTATCAAATTTTCACATAAATGTTAATGCTATGTTATTTTTATTATTAATGTAGTAGAGCCCTCGAGAAACTCATTCTAAATAACAAAGAGGTTCACTGCCCAGGACATTTTGAAAACTGTGGACATCCAGTATTGCCATGCCCACTCATGGTTGTTATCTTGGTAGGTCAAAAAAAAAAAATTCAGGAAAAGTGAGTTTGTCCAGCACATTTGAAAGAGAAGGTGAAATAAGACAAATCTCTTGGAAGAGCTAAGATCGAGCTCAGAACAGTCCTACCAAACAATTAAGGAAGCAGAGGAGGACACATGTAGATTTAAACGTGGAAAAAGGCATAGAAAGTATTGATATTTACTTGGTCCAAACAAAGCAACTGAGGCCATCTTGGTTTTGCCAAAATAATTGGATGAATAATGATCCATCCATTGTTTTGGACTAGACAGAACCAAATAACTGGGTTGTCAGGCTTCTTTCTCCCATGTTGACCAAAGTACTGGCAATGAGCAGACACAACCTCAATCACAGGGAGGGCTACCAAGGAAGATCGCTTTACAGATACTTTTATTGGTTCTAGCTAACGATAATGGTGGTAACTTGAATCTGTAGTGCTCCTTACAAAGTATCCTCACATGCGTGATCTCATTTGGTTGAGACTGATCTCAATTTGTGTTTTTCAGTAATTCACTGTTACCTAGCCTTGAGGGAGAAATGGTCACTGGGAAAAGTCATTAATCTTGGAAATGTAAACAATCCCTGAGGCTTCTTCAGGGCTCTGAGGGAAAAAAAAAATCTTTAATAGAACATTTTCCTCTCATGTTTATCCTCCTGCCATTTTTTTTTTTTTTTTTTTTGCGGTACGCGGGCCTCTCACTGTTGTGGCCTTTCCCGTTGCGGAGCACAGGCTCCGGACGCGCAGGCTCAGCGGCCATGGCTCACGGGCCCAGCCGCTCCGCGGCATGTGGGATCTTCCCGGACCGGGGCACGAACCTGTGTCTCCTGTATCAGCAGGCGGACTCTCAACCACTGCGCCACCAGGGAAGCCCCCTCCTGCCATTTTAATTTCTTTTTTTAAAACTTTTTTAATGACTTTTGCATATTATTTATTTATTACTTTTTGGCTGTGTGGCATGTGGGATCTTAGTTCTCCGACAAGAGATCAAACCCGTGCCCCTTGCGGTAGAAGCGGGGAGTCTTAACCATTGGATCGCCAGGGAATTCCCTGACATTTTAATTTTTTAAAATCTCACAAAGTGAATAGAATCCACACAGATTAATTCAAGAAAACTGGAAACTTTTTGTATCTTTCTGCATAACTAGAGAATCTGACTGCCCGGGTTGGAACCCAGCCTTTATCCTTTTCTAGATGTGGGAGTTTGAGCAAGTTACTTAGCTGCCTTGAGCCTCAGTGTTCTTATCTTAAAATGATATGAATTGAAATGAATTCATGGCAGGGAATTCCCTGGAGGTCCAGTGGTTAGGACACGGCACTTTCACTGCCGAGGGCCGAGGTTCATTCCCTGGTTGGGGAAATAAGATCCTGCAAGCCTTGAGGCACAGGCAAAAACAGAAAAAAAAAAAAAAAAAAAATTCACGGTGTATCCCAGTGGTTCTCAAACTTTGGCAGCATCAGAATCAGCTGGAGGGTGAGTCAGTCAGTAGAGGGGAGAACAGAGAATTTGCATTTCTAACATGTCCTCAGGTGAGACTGATGCACTTTGAGAACTAATTATGTAACTATAGTGCCTATCAGAGGACCTGGCACACTGCGAGCATCTGATAGATGTTAGCTGTCATCCTGTTTTCCTCCTTCTCATCATCATTGCCATCACTATCATCAAATAGATAATGAAAGGAATCAATAGCAAGGCTGTCCCCAAACTCTCATGGTTAAGATAATACAATTATTATTTTATTATTAGGCTTCCGGAATGGAGGCATCTTCCAGCGTTCCTGAGCGATTACCATGGAACAGACTAGACCAGGTATCCTGGCAGGCCTCCGCTGTGGGCAGCTCGCTTGGCTTATCCGTACAGCCGTAGAAATAAACCAAGACCAACCAAATGAGAAAAGCAAAGGCTATTTATTCTGATCCCGTGAAAGCAAAGGAGTCAGCCATCATCACCTGCATTTTGGCAGAGACTTAAAGGCAGACAGAGGAGTGGGCAAGCTTCAGTGTGGAAAAAAAGAAAGGTTTCAGGTGTGCCCTGATTGAGGCTGGGGCATGGGGAAGCTGTAGGGGGACTCGCTAGAAGCAGGGCATCCTGTGATTGTTTAGGGTGTGTATTTGTTTTTCTCTGGTTGGTCCGAGGTTGTAAGCTGTCAGTTCTTAAACAAGTCCTGGCCATTTGGGGCTGATTGTTACAGAAGTTATTGTTTAGCTTCCTGCATTGTCCCTAGCGATAGCAGTCTGGCTTTTCCTGCAAGTCTGACTTAAAGCAGTCTGGCTTCCTGGGCTGTTGATTGTAGATAAGGGCGTGGCTTCCTGGGCAGACTGCTGCAGGTTGTGGGTCAAGATCAGTTTTATCTATGGACTGGTTATTATCCTTTTTATCTTCAGTAGAAGATGCAGAGACACTACAGGGAGAGGAAGTCTTGACTGCGCTGACTAGTGACCCAACCCATGTGGGGCTCGTAATCTTTATCACAACTCACAGAATAGCTCACTTTTGAATCAGTTACTGGCGAGCCTAATTGGCATTACTCTATCCAAGGAAATGACCCATTCCTTGCACACTGGGCTGAACCTACCAAAACCAGGGAACAGATTCTATCATTTAATAAATTATAAGCTGATGCCACACAACAAGCTTCTCATTGGCCATGCAGACATTCTTTCATGGGCAACAACACAACCCCATTCTAATTTACATTTAACTTATGATTGTCTTGCTCTGTACAGCTCCTTGAAGCCACCACACCAGGGTCTAGAAGTAATAATGCCATTGTAACTCAAAATTATTGTGTTTTCCTTGTGTGCCAGGCTAATGGGTACAAAAGTGCTTTACATATGGCATTTCACTTTATCTCCATAGCAATGACGTAAGGTGGTCAATGGTTCTATCACTCATTTCCAATGAGTGTGAGGGTGGGTTTCTCCACACTAACAATTCTAGGAACGACAGCTGGGTGTCCTACAATTTAACTCAATTCTGACGCGTCTGCCATGTTATATCCACAGATTAAGGGCTCAGTCCTATAAGACTGCTTTTCCACGCCCACTTCTATCGCCAGTTGAAAGCCCAGGTTGTTACCTGTGTTTCTGACAGACTGACTATAAATCAGATGTTCCCTGACCCCCTCTCTTGGGGGCAACTATTTTGCTAGAGCAACTCCCAGAACTCAGAGAAACATTTTACTTACTAGATTACTGGTTTATTATAACAGGTTGTAACTCAGGGACAGGCAGATGGAAGAGATGCAGAGGGAAAGGTGTGGGGAAAGGGTGCAGATATTCCATGCCATCTCCAGGCATCACTCTCTTCCCAAATCTTCATGTGTTCACCAACCAGAAGCTCTCCATATCCTGTCCTTTTGGGTTTTTATGGAGGCTTCATTGCATACGCATGATTGATTAAATCATTGGCCGTTGGTGATTGATTCAACCTTCTGCCCTTCTCTCCCCCTGGAGGTCAGGGGATGGGCTGAAAGTTCCAGCCTTCTAATCACATGGTTGGTTCTTCTGGCAACCAGCCCCCATCCTTAGGTGCCTCCCCAAAGTCATCTCATTCCTATAACAAAAGACACTTATATCACCCTCATCACAAGGGTTTAGGAGCTCTGTGCAAGAAACA